>NC_091756.1:28656710-28904210 GCF_043380555.1 Nothobranchius furzeri
AGTATCTTGCAGAATGAGTCATTTCAAGGCTCTGTCACTTTAAGACAACAAACTGGATATGGCCGCACCCTCCCATTCCCACACTCGCGCTGCTATAAGCTGAGAAGCTCTGATATCTGGGAGGGGTTTGAAGTAGAGCTGCTGTTCGTCTAGCAGCAGCTCTCTCTTACATGTGAAAGGTGGGTCTATTTTAATTTCTCCATTTGTGACATCACAAACAGGGACTTTTTTAAAAGGGTTGTCCTAGGCACACAAATCCTAAAACCAAACACTGACAGAAGTGTTTATAGCGGCAGAGGAGATCCACATGGCAACGCAAAAGGATGAAAAAGAGGAGGTTTGCGTAATATGACCTCTTTAACCCTCTCAGGCTCAAAATAGGTTTTGATAAAAGGACAAACAACTAAGTCCTTCAGGGGTACTTCTGAGTATGTGGAGTAACCAGGCAGGTAGGCTTTAACGTTGCAAATCTGCAACGCCTGCCTCCAGAGGGTTACTGAGGTCACTGAGGGAGTCACTGGTTGCTTGAGTTAGAAAACACCAGCTTTCTCTTGGCTGCATTGACAGCAAGTTTTAGTCACGTGAGTTTCATATTTATCAAGATTTGACCAAAACAGCTTTATTTTTATCGCTTCTCAACAAATGAAAATTTAAGATATAATTCCTGCTCTACCAATGTACTTAAAGGACTGGTAAGAAGACAGCTTTGAAATGCCTCTAACATGTGTTTTCAAGAATTTCAACCTCAAACTAAACAGAACCAGCGTGCTTGGTGTTGGGTGAAAACGTCACCTGTACCACCAGGATGTCGTCATTGGGAATACTGTCTACTGCTTTGTCTGCCTTCTCCTCCAACTTGGTGGACAGCTCGACCAGAATCCTGCCCCTGTAGGCCACTCCTTCTCCCTGGACACAAACAAAACAACCATATGACCTCCTAAAAAGGCCAAAAAGGCTTCAATAAGCTTTTATTTATCACACAGATTTCTCTACCTCGCCCAAATTGAGATCCTCATAAGGGTCTGGCAGGCCGGTGAACTCTCTGGGACTGCCGTACAGGTTGATATAGCAGGGCCCAAACACGGGCAGAAACCCAACTTCTGATTCTCCTGAGTTAGCTGGGAACAGGGCAGCAGGATTAACCTCCACAAATGTGAGGAAAGTGGTAGTAGGTCACAAAGGGTGAGTTTTTGTGAACACGGTGAAGGCTGGGAAAGCAGGTGGCAGTGACTAAGCTGAGAAAGTGGTGTGAGATAAACAAATAAATCACATCTAACAGGCGAAGGCACTGTTGTTAGGGATGTCCCGATCCAATCCAATCAAGTTTGATGCATTTGTCATGCATCAGCTGTGATTCTCAGCTCTTGATCTCCAATGTTGACTTACTTTCTATGGTTTCATGTCAGCTGTGCCATGAAATAAGACCCTCTCTTTAGTTAACTGTGAGAAACAATCGCTTTCATCAGGAGCCTGAGGTGGGCAGGGAAAGCAGCTTCACACAGAGAGATTTGGAGTCTTATTTCCTGATCTTATATCATCTCGTCTCGTCTCGTCTCGTCTTCCTCCGCTTATCCGGGTCCGGGTCGCGGGGGCAGCATCCCAACTAGGGAGCTCCAGGCCGTCCTCTCCCCGGCCTTGTCCACCAGCTCCTCCGGCAGGACCCCAAGGCGTTCCCGGACCAGATTGGAGATGTAACCTCTCCAACGTGTCCTGGGTCGACCCGGGGGCCTTCTGCCGGCAGGACATGCCCGAAACACCTCCCCGGGGAGGCGTCCAGGAGGCATCCTGACCAGATGCCCAAACCACCTCAACTGGCTCCTTTCGATCCGGAGGAGCAGCGGTTCTACTCCGAGTCCCTCCCGAATGTTCGGAGTGCATCAGATCGTCACTTTTTTTTTTCCATATCTACTTTTGTTTATGATTTTGAAAAGCACCCAAGATACTACAGAAATTATAGATATATCTAGTCCAACTGATGCACTCACGCCCACCTGTTCGAATCTTATTTCCTGATATTTGAACATCTTCCCTCTGATTGCCGAACAGCAACATGGCTCTACCACTGATTCATTTTACTCTGCGACAATAGCTACTTTTACATGCACCAAATATCCCCTTTCTGATTCAAACCTTTGTTGATGGGAAATCCCAACTCTCTGTTTGTATGAACACTAACTGAAATGATCCGATCGTGCCGTGAGTAGACACGCACCAAGCATCCCGTCAGATGAAATAGGTTGAGCGTGCACAGAGTTGTCCTCACGTCTTTCCCCTCACATTTTATTTTCTTATTCTCTAACTTTGTCCGTGGACTTACGCTCCCCCTTTAAGCTTTTTGTAGCTCCTAAACTCTACTATACAGTAGGGGATGAGGAAAAAACGTTTTGATCGGGACATCCCTAATAGCTTGTTTTAGTAATATGCACAAAAATAACTGGAATCAGCTAGCATGCTCCATGCAAAACAGAGGAAAAGGAGTTCAGGTAAACCTTCATATGAAGATATTTCCATATTTCCTGCATGTTCTTCTACACCAAAAGAAAACAAAAAACAATTCAAGAACAATTTATAAGAATCAGACAAACATGAGAGGATGTCGACTTCTGCTTCATAGTTTTATAGGAAATCTTTGGTTTCCAGTCGACACTGATGAAATTTACCTTCTATTTCTCCACCAGAGGAAGCTATCTTGGCCAGGTTGAGGTATGTGGTGCCAACAACATCATTTCCTGTTAGGCGATCCCTGAAAGTGCACGTTATCTTTAGCTACACACAGTCCTACAGTCATGATAAACCTCCATGATATGCAAATATTCCAATCTAAGTAAAGTTTCATTTTCAAACAGAAGTGAGCGTAATAAAAAATATAATGCCTACTTTTTGCTTTTGTTTGAACAGGAATTCTACAGGACCCCAGATTTATCTGTCAACATATTTCTAATGATTCCCTCCTTCACTCGTTTCCCTCCGGCCTTCCTGAGCCTGAGCTATCTAGTTTGCTCAGAAACACACGGTGATGAAAAATAGCCGACAGTTCCAACATGTTACTGAGGAAAAGGGAAGGGTCGCCACAGTCTGACTCACTCACTGCATTATTCTCATGTGGTTGGTGTTGGATCAGTGGCAGAAAAACACACACACACACACACACACACATACATGTACACACACATATGAACACACACACACACACGCACAGACATACACATACATGTACACACACATATGAACACACACACACACACACAAACACACACACATGCTTACCATCGACATAAATATACTGCTTACACACATGCACACACTCATGCATCACACATGCATGGACACACACACACATGCATGCAAACACACACATAAGCATGCACACACATACATGCACAGACACGCACACACATGCACACACATACGTGCACATACACACACACACACACACACACACACACACACACATGCTTACCATCGACATAAATATACTGCTTACACACATGCACACACTCATGCATCACACATGCATGGACACACACACGCACATGCATGCAAACACACACATAAGCATGCACACACATACATGCAAGCACACATATGCACACATGCATGAACACACACACATATATGCGCACACACACACTTATATTCATATGTTTGTGTGGACCTCCGTAGACCTCCATTCATCTTAGTGACTCCACTGTGCCTAACCCACACCCTAACCCTAACCAAATTTGTGCTCCACAGTGTGTACACTGAACTTAACTAAAATAATTAACAACCAAACTAAAATAAATATTTAAAAATGGGGATTTTTGAATGAAAGTAAAACATTCAAACCTTTTAACCCTTTGATGCATAATGGTCACTACAGTGGACAGGTATTCAAAATTGTTATTTATTTATTTTTTGCTATTAAGAACAGCTGTTGAAGACTTTATTGCATTTGAGCCTCTCTATTTGGACTTCAGTAAGCCAAGCCAACATATTTCATGTTCAGAATGCACGCTGTCCACTGAGGTACACATGTAATAAATTATTTGTAAATTAACAAAATATTACAAAAAATATTTGTTGAAATTTGTTTCATTCACACCTAAAAATGAATGAAAAAAAAATTGTTTAAAAAATCATGGTTGAAGATCTCATAATTCATGCATCAAAGGGTTAATAATTATACCTTTATATATTTATATTTATATAACACTGACAGTTTTTAAAAATGACTGAAAATGCTGTGTGCTTAATTGTTTATATATTAAATTAGTAATCTTGTCTAACTTACCAATCATAGACTGTCAGCTTGACACGCTCACACATGGACGGAAACTAACAAACACAAGAAATAAGTCACAAAAAAAAACTTTTCTCTGCAGCGTCATACGCGTGGAACTTCTTACTTTCACCTGAAGGTTCAAAACTTGGTTCCACTCTGGGTTTGCGTTCTTTTCAATAATCTGAGTGCACAACTGAGAGGACCAAAACAACACATTAGCTTTACCAACATGAAAACACTTAACTGCTTTTGGCTGAAATGAAACCTTTTTCCCGGCAAATCCAGCCTCCAAAAAAGGATCCACCAAGTTTTTCTTGTTTTCATCACTTCCAAACATTGCTTTCAAAGACTGGACGAATGCGTCATCCACTAAAAAAGGAAGAGAGTGAATGATTAGGATTTGTTTTTAGAGCACAGCAATCATAATGTGAGAATTAAAAATGGCCTTCTCACTCTGGGGAATGTCTTCAGCTCTGAAAACCTTTAACGACAGCGTTGCCCATCTCAGAGTTACACCGGCTGGAAGCAACAGGTTGCTCTCTATGTCATCCTGGTCATCATTCGACGCCCTTTTCTCCACCTGCACTTGTAAAAAGGGTCAGCTAAATAGAAAAAGAACCAGCATCTGTTAGTGAGCTTAGATCCGTAGCGGTTAAGTCTTACCGGAGGCTCGTCTCCTGTTCCGACTATGAAGAGGCTAACTTTGAGATAGCCTTTAGCTCCAGAGCTGTTGTCATCTGGGTCGTTCAGTAGGAGCCACTTCCTCAGGACACTGTGGGCTGAACCGGAACAAACATTTACACAGACATCTTCATCTAGTATCAACCGAAATATGATAAATGGTAAATGGCCTGTATTTGATATAGCGCCTGCTAGAGTCCTGGAACCCCTCAAGGCGCTTTACAACACAATCAGTCATTCACCCATTCACACACACATTCACACACTGGTGGGGATGAGCTACGATGTAGCCACAGCTGCCCTGGAGTACAGTGACAGAGGCGAGGCTGCCGAGCACTGGCGCCACCGGTCCCTCCGACCACCACCAGCAGGCAACGTGGGTTAAGTGTCTTGCCCAAGGACACAATGATAGCGACTGACTGAGCAGGGCTCGAACCTGCAATCTTCCGATTACGGGGCGAGCACTTAACTCCTGTGCCACCGTCGCCCCATAAAACTGTTTCGTTTTGACATAAATCTATGGACTGTGATAGGATTAGTGCTCAGTCACAAGATTCTACTTGTGCACTGAATTAGCACGCACGCACACACGCACGCACGCACGCACACACACACACACACAGCCCAAAATAAATGCATGTTAAATTCTCCAGAATGAAGCTATACAGCTGGGATGCCATGGCCTGTTAGCTGTGATTTTTGTGTTTTCTGAATGGGAATCCTACTTTGGGTTCCTTGTTTAAACATAACCAGATACTTTACTTTCTGCTTTATTTTTATTCCGTTCGTACTTGGAATTTGGCTGCAGGATTTTAAGTGCTGCTGCTTCGAAGTAAACATACAATTACCTCTAAGCCCATGTGGGCTGATTCTACCCACCAATCAGAGGCTTGCTCTAATGGAAGGTGTGAATTTGCTGTCAGCAGTGGGTGTGTTGGCCCTGGTCGGCCTGAAGCAGACCCCCTCGAGAAGAGGGCTGAGAATGAGCCTTGGTTGGCCCGGAAAAATACCAGGCCACCCAGATATGTAAACAACCTACGCTACCCAACCCGGGCTGACCCGGTACAGATGGGAATGGCCCATTTGACTTCAACTTTGCACAATGAAAGATGGTGTCTTTGGTCTGACTTTCAAGTTCAGACCAATTTTTAGTCTCCACCAATTTCTAAGGGAATGCTGTAAGTCTTTAGCAGCTAGTTTGTTTTGCTACCATGTTGTATAATATTGTGTAATGGCTTTTATAACTGAAAATAGAGATGTACAAAATAATTGCAGAGGAAGGTGAAAAAGGAAACATAACACATGAATTCTAAAGGGCTAAAGCAATAGGAACTTCAGATAGTTAAGGCCTGCTTTTCTGAGTTTTTCCCTAAGATCATGTTTTGGTGGTTAAAGGACCCAAGGGCAGGCCAAGGAGGCAGGAAACAGGAGAGAAAATCAAAAAGAGACTCATTTCAAGAAAAAGGAGGAGCTTACTAGTGGACTGGGGAGGACTGGCAAACCAACCCTGGTCCTGGAGGGCCACTATCCTGCATGTCTGAGCTGTTTCTCTGCACCCACACCTGATTCAGTCATCGAATCATCTCTTCAACAGCTCCTTAAGTTCTACAGAAGGCTGTTCATCATCTACTGATTCAAACCAGGTGTGGTTTGGTGCAGGTAAACAAAGAAAACCTGCAGGTGGTGGTCCTCCAGGACCAGAATGGAATAGTCCCAGTGGACAAGCTATTGGAGAACCAAGGGACACAAAATAAGGTGTTGGCACACGGATCAGACAAGAAAACAAAAACAGCAACCTCTAAAACTATGTTGAGTTTTTTTGATCGAGTCAAGAACAATGTCTCAAGTGATATAACAAGATCTCACATGACCTGTTGGTATTCAGACCACTTTTACTTTTGGTGTGGCAGCCATCTTGGTCTACTGATTCATTCATCAACCCTCCCAATGTCTTTATGGGTGACCCCATGAGGAAAGTTGACCACTGAGCAAGAGTGATGGTTTATCCCTGGAGGTCCACGTGGCCCCAAGGGATAAACCATCAAACCTGCTCAGTGGTCAACTTTCCTTGCGGGGTCACACCGATTAGGACAGTGGGAGGGTTAAAGACTTTCTGAGTTTTATTAAAACGTCCAAACGCTTCCAGGGAGGCTTTGCTAACTAGCCTAGCCTCCTGAACCGAGTAAAAACAAACCTGTGGCATACTTACCTGGTTCGTCGTAAACATAACCAACATCCAGCTGTGTGACAGAGAAAAAAAGTCAGCCATGCTCTTGTGAACATTAATTACTCTTCTTTAGGCCATTATATGTGGAGGTTGATCCCTCACCTTAAATTCTCCCATAAGACTGTCAGCCCTCAAAGAGTATGAATCATACACCTAAGAACAGAGTCAAACCAGGTAAAAGTCCATAAACCCAAACATGTACACGCATCACACTGAAACACACGTTTCACACAGACACACATGCATCACACTAACACACACAAATCACACTAACACACATGTATCACACTGACACACACGTATCACACTAACACACATGTATCACACTGACACACACGTATCACACTAACACACATGTATCACACTAACACACATGTATCACACTGACACACATGTATCACACTAACACACATGTATCACACTGACACACATGCATCACACTAACACACATGTATCACACTGACACACATGCATCACACTAACACACATGTATCACACTGACACACACGTATCACACTGACACACATGCATCACACTAACACACATGTATCACACTGACACACATGTATCACACTGACACACATGCATCACACTAACACACATGTATCACACTGACACACACGTATCACACTAACACACATGTATCACACTGACACACATGCATCACACTAACACACATGTATCACACTGACACACACGTATCACACTAACACACATGTATCACACTAACACACACGCATCACACTGAAACACACGTTTCACACAGACACACATGCATCACACTAACACACATGTATCACACTAACACACATGTATCACACTGACACACATGTATCACACTAACACACATGTATCACACTAACACACACGTATCACACTAACACACATGTATCACACTAACACACATGTATCACACTGACACACATGCATCACACTAACACACATGTATCACACTGACACACACGTATCACACTAACACACATGTATCACACTGACACACATGCATCACACTAACACACATGTATCACACTGACACACACGTATCACACTAACACACATGTATCACACTAACACACACGCATCACACTGAAACACACGTTTCACACAGACACACATGCATCACACTAACACACACGTATCACACTAACACACATGTATCACACTGACACACACGTATCACACTAACACACATGTATCACACTGACACACACGTATCACACTAACACACATGTATCACACTGACACACATGCATCACACTAACACACACGTATCACACTAACACACACGTATCACACTGACACACACGTATCACAATGAAACACACGTTTCACACAGACACACACGTATCACACTAACACACATGTATCACACTGACACACACGTATCACACTAACACACATGCATCACACTAACAAACATGTATCACACTGACACACACGTATCACACTAACACACATGTATCACACTGACACACATGCATCACATTAACACACACGTATCACACCAACACACACGTATCACACTGACACACACGTATCACACTGACACACATGCATCACACTAACACACACATCACACTAACACACACATCACACTGACACACACGCATCACACAGACACACACACATCACACTGACACACACGCATCACACTGACACACATGCATCACACTAACACACACATCACACTGACACACACGCATCACATAGACACACACGCATCACACTGACAGACACATATCACACTGAATCACACATATCACACTGACACACACGTATCACACTGACACACACGTATCACACTAACACACACGTATCACACTAACACACAGGTATCACACTGACACACATGTATCACACTGACACACACATATCACACAGACACACACATATCACACTGACACACACGTATCACACTAACACACACGTATCACACTAACACACAGGTATCACACTGACACACATGTATCACACTAACACACACACATCACACAGACACACATGCATCACACTAACACACACGTATCACACTAACACACATGTATCACACTGACACACACGTATCACACTGACACACATGCATCACACTAACACACACATCACACTAACACACACATCACACTGACACACATGCATCACACAGACACACACGCATCACACTGACACACATGCATCACACTAACACACACATCACACTGACACACACGCATCACACAGACACACACGCATCACACTGACACACACGTATCACACTGAATCACACATATCACACTGACACACACGTATCACACTGACACACACGTATCACACTAACACACACGTATCACACTAACACACAGGTATCACACTGACACACACACATCACACAGACACACACACATCACACAGACAGACACGCATCACACTAACACACACATCACACTGAATCACACGTATCACACTAGCACACACACATCACACAGACACACACGTATCACACTGACACACACGCATCACACAGAAACACATGCATCATACTGACACACACACACATCACACACACACACACACATCACACTGACACACACGCATGACACTGACATACATGCATCACAATGAAACACACTTATCACACTGACACACACGCATCATACTGACACACACACATCACACTGACACACACGCATCACACTGACACACATGCATCACACTAACACACACATCACACTGACACACACGCATCACATAGACACATACGCATCACACTGACAGACACATATCACACTGAATCACACATATCACACTGACACACACGTATCACACTAACACACAGGTATCACACTGAAACACATGTATCACACTGACACACACATATCACACAGACACACACATATCACACTGACACACACGTATCACACTAACACACACGTATCACACTAACACACAGGTATCACACTGACACACATGTATCACACTAACACACACACATCACACAGACACACATGCATCACACTAACACACACGTATCACACTAACACACATGTATCACACTGACACACATGCATCACACTGACACACATGCATCACACTAACACACACATCACACTAACACACACATCACACTGACACACACGCATCACACAGACACACACGCATCACACTGACACACACGTATCACACTGAATCACACATATCACACTGACACACACGTATCACACTGACACACACGTATCACACTAACACACACGTATCACACTAACACACAGGTATCACACTGACACACACACATCACACAGACACACACACATCACACAGACACACATGCATCACACTGACAGACACGCATCACACTAACACACACATCACACTGAATCACACGTATCACACTAGCACACACACATCACACAGACACACACGTATCACACTGACACACACGCATCACACAGAAACACATGCATCATACTGACACACACACACATCACACACACACACACACATCACACTGACACACACGCATGACACTGACATACATGCATCACAATGAAACACACTTATCACACTGACACACGTATCACACTGACACACACGCATCATACTGACACACACACATCACACTGACACACACGCATCACACTGACACACATGCATCACACTAACACACACATCACACTGACACACACGCATCACATAGACACATACGTATCACACTGACACACATGTATCACACTGACACACACGTATCACACTGACACACACGCATCACATAGACACATACGTATCACACTGACACACATGTATCACACTGACACACACGTATCACACTGACACACACGTATCACACTGACACACATGTATCACACTGACACACACGTATCACACTGACACACACGTATCACACTGACACACACGTATCACACTGACACACATGTATCACACTGACACACATGTATCACACTGACACACACGCATCATACTGACACACACACATCACACTGACACACATGCATCACACTGACACACACGTATCACACTGACACACATGCATCACACTGACACACATGTATCACACTGACACACACGCATGACACTGACATACACGCATCACAATGACACACTTATCACACTGACACACATGTATCACACTGACACACACGTGTCACACTGACACACACGTATCACACTGACACACATGTATCACACTGACACACACATATCACACTGACACACACGTATCACACTGACACACATGAATTATACTGACACACACGTTTCACACTGACCCGGAAACTGATGTTCTGCTCAAACAAATCTGTCGGAAGCATGTGGAAATTGTAGAAGAACATCTGAAAAACAACAGGAGGCTCTTGATACTTCAATAGAAGGAGCCGTCTTATTTTTGTGTCGTCTGTAAAGTGAAACTACCTCATCAAAGAACGGATTGTTTCCCCTTTTGATGCGTGTCCTGTGGGTCTCTCCACCCACATGAACCTTCACCACAGGTTTGATGTTGTTGCCGGGCAGCTGACGGGCTTCGATGACCCGAACACGGATCTGGAACATAAATGATGTGTTTGTGTCGCATTCTGACTAAAGTAAAGTCACTCTCTCTGATGATAAAACCTAAAAGTCATTAAAAAATTGCAGGGATTTGCTTGTTTGTTATCAGTTATTTTAAATAATCTAAATATATATTATTATAGGATTACAGTGGATAAAAGACAGCCTGTTAAAGAGAAAACAACCTTACTCCACATAATATTATTGTGTTTGACAAGCTACCTGTTGAAACCATGTCTATCATGTAAAATGTAAATGATTAACTAACTTTTGGTATAGGAGGTTGATTCTTTTTTCTTCTTTAATATTTTATTATAAAAAGTATTCCTGGTGGGAAAATCCTGTCAATCTTGAACTATTGAAAAAGCCAGTGTTTGAATGGCTGCACATGAAGGAATGATGTTACTGGTGATTACTCCCCATCATTTTATCTACAAACACCTGAACTGCACAACTACTCCCACTCTCATGATTTGGAAACTACACAGATGTGCACATTTCCAAGGACTTTGTAAATAAAGAAGTGGGGTTGTGGAAGAATTGAAAACGTGTTATTATAATTTTAAATCCCAACCTGTAAAAGTGATTGGGCCGGGTGTGTGTGGTTTACTGTTAACCCTCTGGAGGCAGGCGTTGCAGATTTACCACAGTTAAAACTTACCTACCTTACTCCACACACGTATTTCATGAGCATTTTTTAACTCAGAAGTACCCCTGAAGGACTTAGTTTTTCATCCTTTTATCAAAACTTATTTTGAGCCTGAGAGGGTTAAAGCACGTTCAGCCCTGGCTAAGACTGACCTGGAAGTCCTGAGGTTTGTTTGCCAGCCTGTGGCGACTCTGTGTCCTTGCTAGCTTCTGGCGGAGGTTAGAAGGCAGATTGGTGGAGGAGGAGTTTCCTGCAGAGCCAGGCTGAACTCCGTCTGGTAGCGTCTCACCTCCTTCCTCACCACCACCACCACTACCCCCTCCTGATCAGAAACATACATGATACGAACAAAGGTATCCAATCAGAGCGCTGTGTTTGTTCATGACTCAGATTTAAACATACCAGCATCCACTGTAACATTTCCAGCTTGAGGGTCATTGGGGTTTGGTATGGTGTTAGCTGGTGGGTCGTATCCAACCACAAAACTGATTGTTGCCTAGAGGGAGAAAATTAGCTGGTTGGTTATTTTCCTTATATTTGATCATTTGTGCTCTCGTTAACTCTTTATTTGCAACTGAGATCAGAATGTATTGTTTAAATAGAAAACACATTAAAAATGTTAACAAAACAAAATTAAATAAATATTTTTTTTAAATGTTGACAAGTACAATTAACACAAAAACTAGAAAGTTAAAAACAGTGACAATAAAAGGGAAAAAAGGAAAGTAAAAATATGGATGATGAACAATAACTTAGCTTAGAGATCAGTTCTGATTGGACTGATGGCCAAGTCCACCCTAAAATAACTTTAATCTGAAATGTGTTCTAGCAGTTTCCACAAACACTGTTTCCTAAACTTTTAATAAATCATTTACAAACCGCTTTATGGTAATTTGTGATTTAGCAACAGAGCTAGCTAACTGTAGCACCTCTGGTTTGCAGTGAAACAAAATCTCAGAAAACGTCTTCAGGACTAACTGCATGAATGTGTGTTTGTGAGAATAAAGTTATTTTGAGCTGGCACAAATCCAATATGAAACTAGCCATTAGCGTGTCAATCTCAACACACCTTATCACTGTTTCTCCAAACTAAAGCCACTCCAAGAGCTCACCACAGGTATCATGGTTATTCAGAACTTTTCCACTGAATAACTCTTTATGAGATCTGATCTATTGCCTGTAAAACAGAGTTTTATTAGAACTGAGACTTACTCCGATATTCTGCCCATTTTCACCCATCAACGGAACATTTTTAGATGGTAGAGATCTCGCTTGGCCCGAGGCAAGGTCCCGTAATGAGATTTTGACAGAACCAATAAATCTGAAAGACACAACAGCAAATCATTGCACATAACTGAAGTATGTATCATATACACATGACTGTAGGATGATTGAGCGGTCTCCTGATCAAATCAGGTAAAACGACTCTGGTCTGTCACCAGATAAAGGCTCACATGTAGATGTGATGCTGAGTGTGTGCACAAATAAATTCACATTCAAAAGCAGGTAACCACCCAGAGCTAACAAGCCCTGCCTGCTCAGATAAACAGAACGCACCTCACACACATCATCAGAGTCTGCTTCGGTGACGTCTTGCATCTAGATGTGAAATGGACGGGCTCTAGGTGTGTGCACAGTCGTTTGTCTCTGTTAGGACGCTGATACTGAGATATTCTCAGCAAACTCCCTCAGTTATTTAGGCATGAAGATTAAATCTTGCCATGCACAGCTGTGTCTGACTGTTTGGGAGTTCCTAGATGACAGGAGGGAGTTTTTCCGGCACAACTGAGTCATCTTCAGTCTTCCCAGCCTTTGGCAGTTTATTGCGTGTGGATTATTATATCTGCTCCGGTACACCACATAATTCGCACAAAACTGAGTAGAGCTTGGTCTTTATTACTATTAATCCAAGTCACTGCTTTGCAAGTCACAAGTAAGTCACAAGTCTTTCTAGTCAAGTCTCGAGTCAAGTCCAAGTCAAAGACAACCAAGTCCAAGTCGAGTCCAAAGTCAATGATGTGGAAGTCCAAGTCATTAACTTTAAATTTTCAAGTCATAATCAAGTCATCTGTCAAACTTCACTTTAATGACAATGATGATAATTAAATTCCAGAACTAAAGCTACTGATCATAAACAAAGAGCTGCTGCATTTAGCAGAACAAGATCAAACCCAGAACCAAGAATGTTTCATGATTTTTGTCCATGTCGTGCCACTTTTGTGCTAAAATATCAAATATGCTCAATAATCATCAAGTCAACAGATGCAAGTCAATTCAAGTCGCATGTCAGGTCCGAGTCAAGTCGTGAGTCTTTATAGATTTTATCAAGCCAAGTCAGAAGTCATTAACCCTCTCAGGCTCAAAATAAGTTTTGATAAAAGGACGAACAACTAAGTCCTTCAGCGGGACTTCTGAGTTAAACAATGCTCATGAACTACGTGTGTGGAGTAACCAGGTAGGTAGGTTTTAACTGTTGCAAATCTGCAACGCCTGCCTCCAGAGGGTTAAAATAATGACTCGAGTCCAAGTCACGTGACTCAAGTCCACACTTCTGCTATCAATCCTAAAAAGGTTTCTTTAGCAATGAGTGCAGAACCAGATGTCTCTAGTCAGAATTACTGATCATTGACCCAAAGAGACTCAAATAAACCTGAAAGTCTGTTTGGAGGGACAGAAAAAGTCCTGGAGCAAAAGAACTAGTCTAGTGTTTGGTTTAGAGTGCGCTGTATCACTTTTAGCCAGCATGAGTAACTTTGTTTTGGCAGATCTCCTGAAAGGAGGAGTGTGTGCAGAACAGTAACTCACACTCCAGCAGGACTGAGGAGGACACGGGGATCTCCCCAGAGGTTTGGTGATCCCATGCATCCAGTAAAGCTTCAAACTGGGAGGAAAAATGTTCTGGAGACATCATGTAACTATGTAAATGGAATCTGAGGAATGACTTGACCAGGATTGTATCAAAAAGAGTTTTCAGTGTTAAAATCAGCTAAAACGTTGAGGGGAACCCGAGCTCTGCAGCCTGAAGCAGTTCAGAGTCGTCTCTGTATGTCTGACTTTTACTGCCTTTGATAAGAACATTGAAATGTTACATGAGATGAAGCTGCACATCGATTGGTATCTAACCAGGACTAATACACACCGGTGTGTGTCATGCTAGGGGAAGTCATACATGCTGGGAACAGCTTAGGGAACAAGTGAGATCACAGACCATTTCCTTTTAAAGCTCACAAGCTTTGAGACTATTGTTAAATTCTGGTGAGTCACACAGAGGGAATATGACCAGGATGGGAGTCTTTGTGGAATGTAATCATTTTAGCTCCTTTATGTTTCCAATTACCAAAGGGGCCAAAACACACTGATATCTCCCCTCGTGATGTTTGTGGCAATAAAAAAAATAAGTGTGGCTCATGCCCTTTTCTCATTTCCTGAACAAAAACATGAATGCTAATCTATGTCTTTCACCATCCAAGCTCTAAACACATTCCTTATCTGGGTTTTAGTTCCGAACAGAACAGCTTCCTGGCTAAAGGGAACTCGAGCATTCCATGAGAGTCCAACATGGCTGCTCCAGGCTGGCTGAAGTCACATCTGGTAGAATTAACTTGGTTCGTGTAAGAGATTAATCTTCCTCACGCACCAGAACGAGTTGTGGAGTTCTCCAGGGCTCCATGCTTGGACAAACGATGTTTATGTTAAGCATGCCTCCATAGGATAAATATTATTAAACATTATGGTATATAAATATATAAATATGTATACACCATACCATACCACCTTTATTTATATAGCATTTTAAAACACAGTCATATGGCTGACCAAAGTGCTGAACAGCCACACAATAATAGAGATAAAAAACATATAACAGTACTATAAAATACAGCCAACAAATAAAAAAAGACAAGACGATAAAAAATTACCAGTAAAAACCTTACAATGGATGATAAAATAAGAGTAGTAAAAGCCAAACTAACAGCTAACTGTTAAACGCAAGGGTAAAATAGTGTGTCTTTAGTCTAGACTGAAAATCTGCCAAGGAGGATGCCAGTCGAACTGTGACTGGAAGTTTGTTCCACAGTTTAGGACCCGCAACAGAGAAAAGACTTTACACATAACTGACACACTAACCTTACGAAGCCTGAGGAATCATAAAAACATGACGGGCATGACAGATACTTTGATGTACAGTATTTGACTCAACACACACACACAACACTCTGATATTGTATGATACATTTGAAACACCTGCAATGGACTGGCTCTCTGTCCAGGGTGTACCCCGCCTGATTGCCCATTGACCGTTGGAGATAGCCCCCCCCCCCCCCCCCCCCCCCCAGCGACTCTACGTGGACAAGCGGGTTCAGAAATGGATGGACAATAGAAACACAACACAACGCTAGGCGATGCAATATGATGTACGTGGTAAACATGTGATAAATATATAGTGCCTTTCAGAGTCAGAGGACTCCAAAGTGCTTTAAACTACAGTGTTTCATTCATGCATTCATACACACACATTCACATCCTGGTGATGAGCTATATTGTAGCCACAGTTGCCCTGGGGTGCACTCACAAAGGTGAGGCTTACAAGCACAGGCGCCACCCGTTTCTCCGACCACCACTAGCAGGCGAGGTAGGTTAAGTGTCTTGCCCAAGGACACAACAGCGGCACCTGCAACCTTCAGATTACTGGACAACCCGCTCAACCTCCTGAGCTGCTGCCCCTAACACATGTGGAATGTGTTCAGCAGCTGCATTCAATAACATACATAATTAAACTAATTACCAACGCAAACTCACACTATGCAAACTTTACCTAATGAAGTATCTTGCACTGTTTTATAACTGTTTTATAAATTTGCATACATGTTAGACAACAAAGGAAGAAAATAGATACATATTTTTAGGTGAATATGTTCCTGCTCCAAACAATCACTCAAATGTTCCACTCCTATTGAAGCGCTGTGACTAGACTACTGTAACTCTCCTTTCACGTGTCTGAGCAGAACCTCCCTGAACCGTCTACAGGTGGTTCAGAATGCCTGTGCTCGGCTTCTGGCCAAGTCCTCCCAACACACCCACATCACCCCGCTTCTCCTCCAGCTTCACTGGCTGCCAGTCAACTTCAGGGTTCATTTCAAGATCCTGGTTCTGGTCTATAGGGCCTTACATGGACAAGCACCATCTTACATTGGTGATCTTCTTAGTCCCTACACCCCCAGCAGGTCCCTGAGGTCCAGTGATCAAAGCCTACTGGTTGTGCAGCACCAGGCTAAAGGTCAAAGGTGACAGATCATCTGCTGCTGTGGCCCCCAGACTCTGGAACTCTCTCCTCCTGAGCCTGAGATCAGTGGACTCAGTGGTCTCCTTTAAAAAGCAGCTGAAGACTCACTTGTTCAAGCTTTGGTGTGACCTTCACCATCACCCTCTCCTTGTTCTGCTCTCCCCACCTATTCCACCTTCCTCAGAATCCACCGATTTCCCTCTTTCCTACTCACTCTCTCTCTTTCTTAACAGTTTTAATCACAATTGTCTATTTTTTGCTCATTTTAAATATATTTTGAATCATTTTCTAAATTATTTTTTATATTTTACATTTTTGGTTTTTCTGAAGCGCCTCGTGATTTTTAGCTTGAGAGGCGCTATAGAAATGATACTTTCTTCTTCTGTGGAACTTCAATAGTGGTGAGCTCCACTTTTCTTCTCTTTGCGGGAAGTCGTAAAACGAGATATTTACATTCCAAACTCGTGGGCAGAAATCAGAGCCTCAGAGACTGTTTGAAACAATATTTTCTACTAAAACTCACTTAAACACAATGACAGACCGGTTTCCCTTGTTGCCATGGTGAAACAGAGCTGCAGCTGCTGAGAAGGTTCTTAGGAAGAAATGCCCTCCTCTGCCTCCACCACGCAGATCCTTAGGGAATGTGAGACAGGACAGCCCAGTGGAAAACTTTACTCACGTTAACGTGGTCTCGTGCTAAAAACACACATTTACAAAGCTCCTCCCTCTGATGACTGTCCCAAGCACAAAGGAAACTTCTACTCAGGATACCATACGCACTTTTCTAATCTAAATCATTGATCGGATAATTAGTGACACAAAAAACACTTGTTGTTTGTGTGGATTGTTCCTACATCTGGATCCAATGACGTTATTTATGGGGCTCTGGAGAAGCACAGCATTTTGGGTTTCAAGGCTGCTACGGCAGCTTGTGCACCCTAGTACTTCCACAGTTGCAGGGGGAATTTCTGACGTTCTGTCAAACTGCGGTGTACAAATCCTACACCGAGACAGAAGGCAAACAGGGATCCATTCATCCACTGTTGCCCAATCAGATTCTGTCGTCCCACACAGCTCTGCAAGTCTCAGCATGGCGAGCAGGGCGTGAGGGGATGGTGAAAGCCAGATACATAACTTAAAACTCTTAAACACTCGTTTGTATCCATTATTGCAAACCGTGTGTGCTGTGGGATCTAGGAGGCGCCCAGCTGTGGGACTATGTGGCTGCTAGACGTTCTCCAGAAAACCTCCAGGTTCAAGCTGACTCCATGGTTGTTTGTGTTGCACTCTTATTTAAAACATCATTCTTTCAGCTAAAGACAACAAAAACACACACACTGCAGCACAACTGAAAGGTCACATTTCCTAGAAACTCTATTCAGACAGGAGCAGGTTTCAGGTGTGTGTCACTGAGGCGAGAATTATTAACGTTTGTTTTCATCACTGAAATGCCTTTGTTGCACAAAGCTAACATGGATCTAAGTGCTTACTTGTCTTTCCCAATCGTCTCATAGTCTTTCACAACCACTTCTAGTTGGGAGCTGGTGTCCAGCGGCGTGCCTTTTAGGTCAAACTCAAGCACCTGGAACAGAAAAGAAAGGGGGGTTGCTTTTGATCTTTGCAGCTACAGATGATGATTAACTTGAACCAATTAGTGTTTACAGAGACAGATGTGTGATGATTTTTGAGTTAAAGGCGTAATCAATCACTGCTGCCCTGCTTCAGACTCGAATAAGGTCTGAATCTGCTCAGTAAAAAGGTTATAAACGATCAGATAGCTCTTTGATCAGTATTGGTTTGGAGAAATTGAGATTATCTTAGACTAGACATGCCAGCCAATGGCTAGTTTACGTTACATGGGACATTTTACCTGCTGATCCACATAGGCTGCTAGAGGTCCCCACCAAAACCCATCCCTTTGTGGCTCAGATGAGCCATGCCTTCTCTTCAGGGCGGTTCTGAGAAGCAGCTATGCATAACGGCAGTGTGGATCTGTTACACTGTGTGGTAACATCCATCATCACCAGGATCCCTGGTTCAATCAGGAAGTGAGGCCTAGATATAGTCACCAGGGGCCACATTCATAGAGGGTAAAGGGAAGGATGCTGTTTGCTCAAGTGCTCTGAATGACTTCTATACTTGCTGACTTCACAGTCTCACCTGGAGATTTCCTTTTGCCAGCAGCCGAGGTCAGGAGGAAGCTGATGGAGCTACGGTCGTTAGAGGGTGTGCTCAGGAAGTCACTGAGATGCTGATAGACATTTTCATCCTCTGTGTGTCATGTGTCTGCTTTAAGAGGCCTACCCCAAACTATTCAGCAGCAAAAGAAATTGCATCATCGCCTATGAATGAATTTGCAGAGTTGCCTAAAAATATGGAACATGATTGGTTCCGAGCTGATTTCATAAACGAGTTGCTTTAGTTTCTAACATGTGGTGATTGGCACCCCTAAGTGCTGCAACTGGCTAGCTCTGGTGCGAATGACGATAACAATGCTACGCTACATTACAATTGTTTGCAGATTTAAACAACAGCCTCCGAAATGCTGTGGTGCATAAAGTGGCAGTGTGTTGCTTCCTGGCGCTAGGGGGCAGTGCACACATTTCAGGGTAGTGTTACACCATATCGCCATGACTGTTGCTAGTTTAAAACAACATTATGGTAAATGTTACCTGTGACCTCGGCGTGACCCCTCAGACTGTGATGGGCCTTTATTTTATTACGTTAAAGTAACAGTGTGTATTTTTCCTGGCAATAGGGGGCAGTAGATTCCTAAATTGTTGCAAGTAAGCAGTATTTTTGTGTTGGAGTAAGACTTTACCAATGGATGCCCATTAGGCTCAAAAAGCCCTGGGGAGTACAAACCTCAGCAAATAACAAGCACATCAGACTCCCTTTCATCACTGGCAACAAGTGAAGAGGTAAATGTGTAAAACAACAACATTTAAGAATGGTGAAAGCTTTGTACCCGTTTGATACAAATCAGTAAGTGCATTTTGTCCTCATGGGCTCCCATAGAAGGAAACATGGCATCTAATATGCCGTCGCCAAGAGACTTAGGCCTAGTCCACACATAGCCGGGTTTTTTTTAAACGAATATCCGCCCCTCCAAAAACTTGCATCCACACCACCTCGTTTTAAAAAAAACTCTGTCCACACGTACCCGGATAAATACGTTGTTAAGGACATGCCAGACTTCCCCTGTTCTTAACCTCGTCCTTCGTCTGTGGTCTTCCGCAAGGAGCAGTAATTCCGCTTGCAAAAACAAACAAGCAAAAAGCGCTTGGACAATTGATAAAGCGAGCGCAGCTCTGAGGGCTTCCATGATGCCGGCTAGTGTAAACACAGGTCGCACACGTGATGTCAGCATTTTTTTGTTGCGGAAAGTGACGTTGCGGACCTTAAAACTCCGGTTTTGTCTGTCCATACGCAGACACCCAAAACGGAGAAAATGCAGATCTTCACTTTGGCCGGAGTTTTTAAAAAGATCCGTTTTCGTGTGAAAAAAACTCCGTTTTTGTGTGGATGACAGGCCAAAACGTAGAAAAATATCTACGTTTTGGCAGATCCCCGGCTACGTGTGGACAGGGCCTTAGACCTGCTCCCATGTAATTTAGACCTGATTTTTATGGTTGTATGTTACAAAGCCACCAACATTTTTCAACAACATTTTGATGGATATTTCCAGAAATGAATGGTAAAAACTACACATTGTCTCTTTAAGAGAATGCAATGCTGATTGTGGTTTCCTGGCGCTGTCGTTTCTGGATCTGCTAAGGGTCCTGCGCCTGCTGATGATGTCATCATACTACGGCAATACTACTCGGCCAAACTATATTGCATCTCTTTTTTTGATTCTGTTATTTCACATAGGTTTTGGAAAGAGGTTAGAAGTTTTGTTATTAAATTCACATTTCTTACGCCTAAATGTTTTAGAACGCGGTAATGTTGTAGTCGTACATCCAGCCCATCGTCAATCATCGACAGGTGCAAGACCCCGAGCCGGCCAGAAGGAAACATGGCTTCAAATGTGGCATCCCCCAAAGACGCAACCCTTGCTTTATGTACTATAGATCTGGTTTTTATGGATATATGTTATAAAGCCGCCAATATTTTTCAACTTCTGGGCATCATTTTACTAATATCCAACAATGTTTCCAGCGATTAACAGTAAAAACTACACATCGTCTCTTTCAGTGAACTATCCGCTCTAGTCTTGGTTCTTCCTTTGGCTAGTCGTTAGCTCATCGATCAAATCTGCCCAACACCGAGCCTGTTCAAAGAGCAATCTGCTGGTAAGTTTCTATAAACACTAGTTTGTGAGCAGATTACCTCATTCCAAACAGGGTTCAACTCGTTGTCAATCGCTTTGGTTTTCTTCTTCTCCTCTGAAAGAAAAAAAATGAACCATGTATTATTTGCATCTTCCCTAAGAGAAAAACATATTCAGTGTTTTAAAACAACATTCTCTTAAAACTCAACACATTTTCTCAATATAAAGACAAATGTTAGCTATGAAAAAGAGAAAAAGATGAGCATGTTGTGTGTTCATGCTTTGTACAGCAGTAGTGGTGGGTAGCAGACTTTAGAGACAGGTTTAGAGACAGCTTTGGAACAGTTTGCAACGACATCAGGACAAAATAAATCATGTGGATATGTGCTTCAAACAGAGCTGCATCTATTACTTCTGCAACTTCTAACCTGTTTTGTCCTCCCTCACCTCCCATGTGTGTCACAGAGCCACTCCCCAGCTAAAACTGCTTCTGGGAATGCTGGGACATGCAGGAAAATGCTCTGATTGCTCATGGATTAGATCCATACTGAACTTTTTTACATTTTATGGACAACTGGGGAGGAACACGAACGGATAGTTAATTTGTTATTTATTACAGTTAATTTATTTTTTATTACAGTTAATTTATTTTTTATTACATGTCCTTTAATAGAAATAAGAATAATCAAAACGTCCACATGTAAGATCCAAAAGAAGCCACATTTGTTTCTCCAACTTTATTTTAAAAGTGACTTTAAACTGGACCTACCTTTAAAAATCACTGATGCTACTGGATCAGGACTCCCAAGTTTCTTCTTGGGCAGACTCTTGGCCGACTCTACAACAACCCGCAGCATGGTGCCAGACTTCAGCCACTCAGATTTAAATGAAAAAAGTGAAAGACTGGAGGTTCAAGTTAGACATCTTCATTGTTCCATCAGAGATCAGAAAAGCTGATGGCAGAAGTAAGAGGAGTCGCTGGGAGGGGAGGGCGGGCCTCGGGGGCGGAGCCGTCCGGACAGACCAGACAAGAACCTGGATGAGGAGACCGAGCCGAAACGGGCGGAGTCCGCGGAACTGTTGGTGTCTGGTTCGCCCAAAAAGATCACTGTGAGCGCGGATAATAACTGGGTTAGATTGGAGACTGTAGGGATCTCATTACACAGAAACGGTCTGATTGTGATGCACGTGCTGGTTAAACACGCTTCTCTGGCACCATCTGGTGGACATCAGTAGAAACCAGGGGCGCCCCCCAGATAATCTTCATGGGGTGGCCAGAGAAAAATTGGGGGGTGGCACACCAGATTGGTCCGCGGTGACTGGGAGAGTTTAGCCTGTGTCCTTGCATGCTCCTTTATTCTTTTTCATTAAAAAAAAAAACAATATGCACACGCTTACCTCAGATTTAAAGAACATAATTTCTTTACAAAGACATTTCAAACTGTTATTTGGAATCTTACTTTAAATTTTATTGTAGAATTTGAGAACACGTTATTAAACTCACCTGTTGCTGTTTTCACAAAACATCTACAAAACTAGATTTAAACCTTACTTTTATATTCAGATTTTTTAAATTGGGTTTTACATTTATGTCTGATTAAATATTATGAATTTATAGTTTGTGTGAACATTAACATGAGTTGGTCTTCTCTGGTGTGGCCGGCCACCCCTTGGGGGCGCCACTGGTAGAAACGCAACATCTCATCAAACAAAAGTAGTTTACATTAAATTAAAAATGTATTTTAATACATTTTAAGAAACATTTAGTGACTAACATGCAAATAATCAAAATCTAAATTCTAACTACACAATGCAAAAATAATCAAAAACAAGATTTTATAAAGTTGCACAACTAATTGAAGATGTCCTGTTAAATCAATGCCTATCTCCAGCTGTCTCCGGGCATACAGGTGGGGTACACCCTGGACAGATTTCCAGTCCATCGCAGGGCAACACAAAGACACACAGGACAAACAACCATGCACATACACTCACACCTAAGGACAATTTAGAGAGACCAATCAACCTAACTGTCATGTTTTTGGACTGTGTGAGGAAGCCAGAGCACCCGCAGAGAACCCACACATGCACAAGGAGAACATGCAAACTCCCTGTCCCCAGGTTGGGGTTAGAACCCAGAACCTTCTTGCTGCACCACTGTGCAGCCCATATGGTCTTATTAGTGTTAAAAATGTTGCATGTTCCATCTGAGCTTTTTGACTAACAATGAGCCAAAACAAGTGTTAAACTGTAAAACATTATGTACAAAGTTCGTTTGGGCCTCCTGAAACGTGTTAGGTGTTCTAAAGGAAATTCCATCTTAGCAGGAGGCCACCTTGAATAAATGAGTTTCACTACAAGCAAACCATCTGACAATAATTAAATCAAATTAAACCCTTTTAGACTATTCTTATTTGAACTCTTTTGGGCTCCACTGTACTTCTGAATACTGTCCTGATTAGGTGTTGCGTATTTTTCTCATGTGAACTCAGTCAAACTCAGTAGAAGACTCAAACTTGTAAATGTTTTCCACGGTTCCTCAATAAGTTTACTTTTTAAATGATTAACTGTGATAAATCACCCGCCTGTGCCTGGGCTACCCCCAGCACAGGAACTCACTTCTCCATGGTTTCCTTCTCAGCTCCCTGTGTTGACTCTGCTTTCTCTGTGTAGACGGATCTCATTGGGGCTGCTGAATGTGAGCGTTCCCGTCTGAGGACAAGGAGCTTTGTTTAAGGACGAGCAGGAAACAAAAGATCTGGATGCTCCGGCTCAGATGATCTCAGAGCGGCCTTGGCTCAGGCTGCTGCCTTCCCCCCAGAGAAGCTAAAGTTAGGGTTTCTGATTCACCATGGACTCTCTCGGAAACAACCAGAATCTGTGGAGGCTGTATGACACCGAGGTACCTCACACCAGGATACGGTGAGTTCCAAATGTGGGTCTTACTTAATCTAATTGGTTTTATCAGAGGAGAACATCAACCCGCTTTACAGGTCTAACTGCATAGAGGTCTTTATCATTTGCTGGTTTTTGTTGTCATTTACCAGAAACGTGTGGGATCTTCGGCTTCACTAAAAACCTTTTAACCACAAACATTATTTGTTCATTTTATTGTTATTTATTATTTTAAGGACAAAATTAGTCAAAAATGCATATGTGAAAGCAGCTAAATGCCAGGATGTAGACACAACTTATAGTTTATCAGAAAACAGGTTTAGATGCATAAAACAGATTTATTTCATTTATTTCTTTTTTTGTTTAAAATACTTACTCTGTAAAAATCAGAGTTGTGTTGTAGCATTCCTGCCACATAGAGGCGCTGCTTTCTCTCCAAAAGCAGCTTTTATACACCAAGTTCATGAAACGACCAGAACATTTTAAATAACACACAATTGAATGACTTTGATAGGGTTTGGTGGTCTTTGGATCTTCATGGACACATGGTTACTTATGGAGGATGAAATCACTGTTAGATCAACTCTGCATGGGAAGCTGCTCACCTCCCACTAACTTTAACAACTGTAACATGTTCCTGCAAATCTCTGCTCCTGTGGCTGCAGGCATCCAGCTGATAGCTCCAGCGCTGCAGACAAGCTGAGACCAGAGCACATGCAGCTCTTGAGAGATGCTTTCATCTGTCCGAAAGCAAGACCACAAGCACAGCATCCAAAGACAGAGGGGGGGAACAGAGATGAGGAACCTGGATTAATGTTGGGTGAATTTCAGGAGCTGCTGAGGTCTGTGGTTGGTCCAAGTGCTGATGAATCCTGGGTTGAGAGATTCTTCAGTGAGGTAAAGATTTATCTTAATTAGTCAGGGATTTGTCTCTAGTCGGCAGGGCCGTTTCTAGCATTGTGGGGGCCTTATGCAAGAAATTGTTCTGGGCCCCCCTTTTTTGACAAACTGCAATTGATGATCTATAAACACACCATGAATTGTCACAAATTGCAAGCAAAACATGGTACAGTATTAAAATTAAACACTCACTCAAGAAATATGACTAATACAAACTAGAAAGCAGTCAGAGTGCAGACCTCCACCCTGGGAGGGGTGTTCACATCTTACACACACCATAATAAAGGGGCTAATTGCATGTGAACAAGTACGACAACAACTGATTAAAGATTCCTGTATCAAGACAGTGGTCAAGATCACAATCTTTCTGATGGTCTGAGATTTATTTATTTTAAGCATAACTCTAGTTTTATTGGGCTATTAACGTTTAAAGCTGGTGTGTGGTTAGAATTGGGATTTTAAACCAAAACAGTAAGTTATAACTGTAAAATATAAAGCATTTTATTTTTCTTCAGAAATTTCTGAATAGAAAATGTAAGTGAACAAAACAATCCGAAATAGCAGAAATCATGCATAACATGTATTACAACCTTGTATTGATTTATTTATTCGTACAACTTTCAGTGTCTGAGTTTCCATAGATATTGTCTCTCAGTGTTCCTGTGTTTTTAGCTGTTGTGGTATTCTGCAGAGCAGTTCTTGTCCTGCAGACTTTACTTTTTCTTGCACTCTTTGCACATCCAGGGAGGTTTTTTTTTTTTTTTGCACAGAGTGTACCTGCCTCACCCCTGACTCGCCCTCTGTGCTTTGTCCATTCCTTCTTCACTGATCCAGGGGACAGGGATGTGACCTTGAGTGGAGATCACTGGAGGGTTTTCATCCTGTGCACACTGCTGCTCCTGAAATTGTTGATGTTTCATGGCCTCCTTCTGCTACTTGTTGCTGATTATTTTGTGGAGCTGGTGGTGAGAGGCAGCTGATAGTCAGGGGTTCTTCTGGGGATAAATCTGGGTGTCATGGGTTGGCCGCACCTGGGTCTGACTTTGTTGTCCATGAGTCCAGAAGATGTGGAGCATCTCCAGCAGCATCCTGTCTCTGACATTGTCATGAATTGAACTAGAGGACCCGTGATGACACCAAACACAGAGAGACCCTTTAACTATTAGCCAGGAGCTTTGAGGAGGTGTTACCAGAGTGATACTCAGGTAGGCGCAGAGTCGAAGACAGGCATGGGTCAAAACCAGATCGAGGCAAAGCAGGTACAGGGTGCAGGCTAGAGATGTGGTCGTGGACAGACGAAGGTCGTTGTGGCAGGCAGAGTCCTTGGCAAGGGTCAGGCGTGGAAACGAGGTCAGGAGGTTATGATACAGGCAGAGGTTGGAGTGCTGGAGAATTTACTGGCGTGAGTGTTCAATAATCTGGCAGAGTGCTGGTGGCTGACTGAGGAATATGTGTTTATGTTTATGTATTTAGCAGACGCTTTTGTCCAAAGCAACTTACAAGTGATAATCGGCATGTTGCCCTTGAGGCTAACAACAACAATAACAACAACAACTTGACATCAGTCATGGGGAGGAGGGAACAAGGAGTGGACATTAGAGAGGGGGACGGGTGCAGGGAGGGTGCTAGTTTAGAAGATGCTCTCTGAGGAGCAGGGTCTTCAGGAGTTTCTTGAAAATTGAAAAGGAAGCCCCTGTTCTGGTAGTGCTTGGTAGGTCATTCCACA
Source organism: Nothobranchius furzeri (assembly GCF_043380555.1). Taxonomy (NCBI): domain Eukaryota; kingdom Metazoa; phylum Chordata; class Actinopteri; order Cyprinodontiformes; family Nothobranchiidae; genus Nothobranchius; species Nothobranchius furzeri. The sequence continues at coordinate 28,684,143 of NC_091756.1, forward strand.
TTTGTGGAACGATGCATGAGAAGAGTCTGGATTCTCCTGAGCGTGGTGTAGGCACTGCTAGCTGACGATCCTGTGATGACCGGAGCGGCCGGGCCGAGACGCAAGCCTTTGCAAGAGGATTCAGGTAGATGGGAGCCGTACCATCTCGGACTTTGTATGCTAGTGTTAGAAATTTGAATTTGATGCGTGCTGCCAGCGGTAGCCAGTGGAGCTCAATGAACAGAGGGGTGACGTGTGCTCTTTTTGGCTGATTGAAGACCACACACGCCGCTGCGTTCTGGACCATTTGGAGAGGTCTCACAGTACTGCCTGGAAGACCAGTTAGAAGGGCATTGCAGTAATCGAGACGGGAGATGACAGTAGATTGCACCAGGAGCTGGGTGGCATGTTGTGTTAGGTATGGTCTGATCTTTCGTATGTTAAACAGCGCAAAGCGGCATGAACGAGCAACAGAGGCAACATGATCTTTAAAGGTCAGGTGTTCGTCAATCACAACACCCAGATTTCGAACTGCCTTTGAAGGAGCCAGAGATAGGAAGTCATTTTGGATTGAGATATTGTGCTGTATGGATGGTTTTGCTGGGATGACAAGTAGTTCAGTTTTAGAGAGATTGGGTTGGAGATGGTGGGATTTCATCCATTTTGATATGTCAGAGAGACAGTTTGATATTCGGGCAGAGATAGTGTGGTCGTCCGGTGGAAATGACAGATAGATCTGGGTGTTGTCTTCATAGCAGTGGTAGGAGAAGCCATGTGATCGAATGATCTCATCCAGTGAGGTGGTGTAAATGGCAAAGAGAAGAGGTCCTAGTACAGAGCCCTGGGGGACTCCTGTGGCAAGATGGTGCATGGTAGATTGTCCAAGCCAAGATACACTGAATGATCGTCCTGTGAGGTACGATTCCAACCAGGTGTGTGCTTTCTCTGTGATGCCCATGCTAGAGAGTGTGGAAAAAAGGAAGCCATGGTTGACAGTGTATGTATAGGTGGTGAGGCAGATGTGTGGCATGAGCTTGATGGTGAGTTGACTGTGGTTGCCGGGGAAACAGGGCTTGGCTGGAGCTTGATGAGGGGACCAAGTGTGCTGCATGAAGGCTGATGAGGTGAATGATGGTGCATGGAGGTCAGGGCATGGCAAGATCATGACAGGATCATGACAGGACCCTTCCCCCCCACAAGAGCGGATACCAGACGCCCACAGGAAACCAGAGGAGGGGGACCAGGAAGGAGGGCCAGAAACGAGAACAGAAAGAAAACCAGAACATAAGGGCAGACCCAGTAAAGGGCGCCCAACAAAGCCGAGTTTAGGAGGCAGGGGTCCGAGGACCCTTGGGGGTCGGCGGTGATGAACCAGGGACCTGGAGACTCTGGGGGGCCAGCGGCAATGAGGCAGGGATCAGGAGGCTCTGGGGGGGTGGCGGCAACGGGTGAGGACAGGGCCAACAGAGACTGGAGGCACCGACTTGACGTGCTGAACCTGGTGCTGACTTGACTGGAGGCGCTGGCGCTGAAGGCGATGGCGCTGACTCGACTGGAGGCTGCGGCGCTGCCGCTGACTTGACTGGAGGTGGAACCGCTGGAGGTGGTGCTGACTTGACTGGAGGCAGGACCGCCAGAACCAGAATCCCTGGAGGCGGAGGCACCGACTTGGCTGGAGGCGCCGACTGGCCTGGAGGTGGAGCCGCTGCAGGAGGGAACTCTGACTTGGTGGGAGGCTCTGGACTTGGCTTGAGGCAGGATCGCCGGAACCAGAATGCCTGGGGCAGGTCCGCCGACTTGGCTGAAGGTGCCGACTTGGCTGGAAGCTGGGCAACCGGAACTAGAATCCCTGGAGGTGAGTCCGCTGACTTGGCTGGAGGCGGGGCCGCCGGAACCAGAATCCCTGGAGGTGGGTCCGCTGACTTGGCTGGAGGCGGCGAGTTGGCTGGGGGCGGGACCGCCAGAACCAGAATCCCTGGAGGTGGGTCCGCCGACTTGACCGGAGGCGCCGGACTTGGCGCAGACTTGACCGGAGGTGCTGGACCTGGCGCAGACTTGACCGGAGGTGCTGCTGACTAGGCTGGAGGCACCGCTGGACATGGATGCGATGCGACTCCTGGGACCACCGCTGGACGGGGAGGCGGTGCGACCCCTGGGAGGCGCCAGACCTGGCGCAGACTTGATTGGAGGTGCTGTTGACTTGGCTAGAGGCACCGCTGGACGTGGATGTGATGTGATCCCTGGGACCACCGCTGGACGTGGACATGCGGAGCCTCTTGGACAGGTGGAGGTGGGACCCCCGCTGGATGTGGATGCGGTGTGGCCTCTGGGACCACCACTGGACGTGGATGCGGTGCAGCCTCTGGGACCACCGCTGGACGTGGATGTGGTGTGGCCTCTGGGGCCACCGCTGGACCTGGACAGGCGGGGCCTCTTGGACAGGTGGAGGTGGGACCCTGTTGGACGTGGATGCGGTGCGACTCCTGGGACCACCACTGGACGTGGATGCGGTGCGGCCACTGGGAGCGGCGTGATGACAGAAGGAGCTTGAGGCTTGAGCGGCATGAAGACAGGAGGGGCTTGAGATTGGAGCAGCGTAGCTGCTAAACCTTGGATCTGAGAAGGCAATGAATTAGCAGAGGGTCTCCAAGGCCGCCGCCATTGTGTTGTAAGGAGCCCGCTGTGTAGGATTGCCGTAGCAGGTTTGGACGAAGGGGTGGAACCTCTGTGCGGTGGTGGCTTGATTGCCATGCGCGTTCCCCAGGAAGGTGACTCCTGTTCCTTCTCCAGCTCCATGAACTCAAGGAGTGTGAGAAACTCACCCGCTGGATCCATGACAGATCGGATTGTGCAGTACGTTGGCTCAACTCCTGCTTTCCCAGTCCTGTGTTGGCGTCGAGTCCAAGTATGGCCATATTATTCTGTGTCATGAACTGAACTAGAGAACCCGTGATGACACCAAACACAGAGAGACCCTTTAACAGTCTTTTTTAGCAAGGAGCTATGAGGAGGTGTTACCAGAGTGATATTCAGGTAGGCGCAGAGTCGAAGACAGGCGTTAGTCAAAACCAGATCGAGGCAAAGCAGGCACCTGGTGCAGGCTAAAGACGTGGTCGTGGATAGGCGAAGTTCGTGGTGGCAGGCAGAGTCCTTGGCAAGGGTCAGGCGTGGAAATGAGGTCAGGAGGTTATGATACAGGCAGAGGTTGGAGTGCTGGAGAATTTACTGGCGTGAGCGTTCAATAATCTGGCAGAGTGCTGGTGGTTGACTGAGGAATATATAGCTGGTGAGGCAGGTGTGTGGCATGAGCTTGATGGTGAGTTGACTGTGGTTGCCGGGGAAACAGGGCTTGGCTGGAGCTTGATGAGGGGACCAGGTGTGCTGCATGAAGGCTGATGAAATGAATGATGGTGCATGGAGGTCAGGGCATGGCAGGATCATGACAGACATTGTCTTTTGCTGCTGATGATGGATGGCTCTTCATCAGAAGAATATCTAAAATTATAAATACATCAGATTTTATAAAACATACTCAAGTGGTAAATACTAGAAAATGAAAACTATTAAAAAAAGAAAATACAGAGCTACAGCTAGAAATATGTTTGAACTGTAGATAAACTCACTGCAGCTGTGATGGCAAATCATCTTCATCCACACCTGAATCCTCAACCACAGATATACATGGATCTTTTGTTTTCCTGAAAGTAGCAGCAGTAGCATAATAGTATAGCAATAGTATTAGCAGAAATACTAGACAACAGAAACTGGAACGGGTTTAGTGCACAGATGGAAAAACAAAGTGGGCACATCTTGCTCCTCATCAACAACTTTTGAGGGAACTTTCCTCTTTCGAGAAGGTTTACTGGTTTCTGGTTTATTTACAAAAACAATTCTAACGTATAAAATAATAAAAAGCCTCCGTGAAAAATGCAGCTGAAAAAAGACAAAACTACAGGTGACAGAACGAGTACAAAAAACGGCGAAGCAATGTCGAATATGACTAAATTTTATCTAAAATTACCAAATAAAAACATAAAGGAGGAAATTTACTGAAAATAATTATTGTTATTTACACCAGTGGAATAGACAGAAGTTGAAAATACGCATCCAAAACAATTCCTTCGCTCCTCTATGAGCACGGCACATGGCAGACTGTTTATTTCCTGGTTCTCGGGCAGGGACTTGCGTAACATTACTGTATTGTATTGTATACCACTGGAAAGTACCATCTCAGCTTTCAGAATCTGTTGATTGCACAAACTGTCAAAGAGTTACGGTAAAGTATGAAAGCCATTTTATTTCACCATCGGCACAACCGCAGTTAAAGGGTTTCAGTACTGCAGCTTTGGGGGCCCCCTAGTGGTTTGGGGGCCCTATGCAACAGCATAGATAGCACATAGGAAAAAACAGCCATGCTAGTCGGTTCATTTTTCACTAAATGAGTACCAAAGGCATGAAAATGGGCTGAAGTTGTATTTCTGTTCCGTCTCCAGGTAGATGTTTGCTGCACCGGCCGGGTGAAGTGGCAGCAGCTCTCCTCCTACTTGTTTCTGGAACTCACAGAGAGGCAGCGTGCCTTTAATCCCCCAGCAGCTCTGCTGGACACCCAGCCTCAGATCAGACACTGCTCTCACAACAAGGTCCATATGGCATCAAGCACAAAGCTTCTAATTACAAATGCATGCTGGGTAATGGAGGCCAGAGGGAAATGATGTAAAGTTTAAGGGAAATGTGGAGGTATCAATTAAAGGAACATTAACATGTTCTGCTGTTAGAACTTAAATCACTAACATTTTAAAACTTGGTGATGAAAACATTTAGAAAAACACTTTAAGGGAGTCACCTACAGATGATATTTTAAATGACCTCAGCTCAAATAAATCCAGATGAGTTCTGCAAACAGTTAGTCACAATTACAGTGGCTTAAAAGAAAAAGAAAAATGTCCTTTATAAGTAAATAATGTTATAACTTTTAAAATAAGTTTCACATGCATGGTTATTCTGGCAAAAACAAATATCAGAGGCAGCAGTGCTAGCTAGAAACGCAGCTTATTTTACACAGAAATCCATGTAAACAGCTTTATAATGTGATTGCTGAAACTGTAAACATGTTTTCAGACATTTTTGTGATTCAAGTCTGTTCAGCAGAAATCCCCGAGAGTGCTAACCTGTTGCTTATTTGTCTCATTCTCTTCAAACGGATACAAAGACACTAGCACATTTTAAAGGAGGGAAACTCTTATTCCAGAGTAGTTTGCAGCATTTGAAAGCGTTTTGCTGCCCGTCTGGTTAACTGCTGTTAGCTCTCACAGATCTTACTCTGAGAAATTCAAACCATTATCTTCTGTGCTAGGTGAGAAATGAAGTGTTATAGACTTGTTTCACCTTTCAGCATCAGGCTCTGAGTTATTTTCATATTGCTACAGTAAGATGTTTTGCTGAGCATGGTCTTGTTGTTGTGCAGCGAGAGGCGACGGTTCGTGTTGTTGCTGTTTCCCATCCTCCTCCGCTCCGCTATGTCAGTGTCAGTAAAGGAGGTCAGATCAGCGTCTGGAGCCGCAGCCTACACATCCTCAAAACTTTTACAGTGAGTGACACACAAACACAAACACACACACACACACACACACAGCATTTGACACAATTAATATCAGGTTGTACTCAGAAAGCTGGAATTATGGAATCAGAGCTCTGGCACTGGACTGGTTAAACAGTTAAAGTGAAAAGCAGTAATTTGTAAAGATGGGTGAAAACCAGTCGGAACGCTTAGACTTTACCTGGAGTTCCCCAGGGCTCGGTACTGGGACCTAATTTGTTCGTTTTATACATAAATGACATCAGTACATCCTCACATTCAATGAGGTTTATTTTATTTGCTGATGACACTAGTAAATTTGTGAGAGAGATTATCTGCAGCAGCTTATGTAAGAAATCAAGAAAATTAAAACTTGGTTTAAAATGAACAAATTATCACTCAGTTTAGGCTAAACTAATACATGATTCTTAATAGAAATAGATTGAAAGACTAATTCAAAGTAAATATTAAAAACACTCAAATACGTAGAAAGGGTGCCTCATATTACATTTCTTGGGGTGAGAATTGATGGAAATCTGCTGAAAACCTCATAATAAACATATTAAATCAAAAACCACTTGGTATTGTGCATTCATTTTACCATTTAAGTTACTGTGTAGAGGTACGGGGTAACACAAAACTTCTGTACAACCAAACATTTCATTACAAAAAGGTCAGTAAGAATAATAAATCAGGATTTTTTGATCATAATAAAGGTTTAATTTCTAAATGCCGTAAAATACCAAACAGATGTTCTGTAAAGCAAGGCAGAAACTGCTACCAAGAAACGTACTGAGGTTGTTCCTTAGAACGTGGCGTGGAAGGCAAGGGCGACTATAAAAAACCCTTATGTGTTGATTCAGGGAGTGAAGCAATGGACTTTACTGTCAGAGGTTTTATGAAGAAGTCCAGGTTTTTTTTAAACAACAATTTAAAACAAAAATCTTTCAAAATGAATGAGTTGAAGAGCAAATCTGACAGAACTGCTCTGGTTTTGTGCAGAAAGTAGAACTTTTTTTGTCTCCTAATTTGTTTTATTTATTTTTGTTTGTTTTCTACATTAGATGGTTAGTGTGTGCATTATTGTGCAATATCTAAAAGAGAAGTTGAGTACATGAAGGTTTGTTTAATGTTTGTTGCTTTGCTTTGATGCCTTGTTTTTACAAGATGTGAATTATTGCTAATATGGCTACGGGGGTAGGAGTCTTAGAAGTTCATACTTCATCCTATATGTTAGTAAACAGTTGTAAGGATTAATTAATGCAGCTTGTCTTGAGGGGTATGTACTAATTCATTGTATGTTTTCTCTCTTTTTTTAATTTGTTCCAAATGAACTAATCACACACACACACACACACACACACACACACACACACACACACATTTCTCTCTGGACCAGCTCACAGGAGACCCGACAGAGGAGGTCGCCAACACCACGAGGTTCAGAGGCTGGACCACTGATGCCGCTTATATGGGTAGCTGCCAAATGGTTGCCGTAGCAACCAACCGCAGGGATTTGCACTTTTTCAGCATCTCTTCAACCACCGTGTCTGAGGATGTGCACTTGTTTGGTAGTTTCACTTCAATATAAGAATTTTTAAATTACTAAACAAAGAAAGTTGCTTTAAAAAGGTTCTTTACTGTTTAGGGTTTTTCTGCGTACCAACTGCTCTTTGTTACTCTGAGAACGTTCAGGTAGGATCGTATCTGTAATCAAAGTGTTTCTTTAGTCATTTTGATGTGTTTCTGTATAAAAGTAAAAAAAAATTTACTTTTTTTCTCAGTAATATCTTCTTTGGTTCTCATCCTCATAAAGAAAACAGCATTTATATCCTACCGGATTGATATGCTAATGGATAGTCTCAGCAAGGCTAAGAATAAAGTAGATCACCACCATTGTTCATAAATAACAGTTATGATAGTAAATATTTATAAATTTTACATATTTAAAATTTCCAGAAATACAATATATTAAAATGGAGCTAATTGGATCCATTAGCTCTGGAATCGACTAATTCTCGATTTTAATATTAGTAGTTTTTCTTCCCAAGAATCCAGAGGAGCATCCACTGCTGATGCTCGGAGACGAACAAGGAGGAGTCCATCTCTTGTGGTTCCTGAACCCACTTAAAGGTCTGTTCAAGAGTCCACCCAGGAAAGAAAATGGCCCTCAAAGGATCTTTTTTCCAGTAGGTAAACTGAGCCAGGTTGTTGTGGAAGCCAATTTGAACTCTGCTGTCTCTGATACTCATTCATTTCTTCTACTTTTTCCCCTACAAACCATCAAATTCATTGGATTTTCTATTCAAAAGGACCTCGGTGAACACAGCAGCATGGTCTCCCATCGTTACATTCCCCACATCCACCAGGAACCAATCAACAGAGTGGTTTTTGATTCTAATGTCATCATGACATCATCAGAAAGCGACGACACATCAGTAGTCTTTATGAATGTGTCACTAAGGCAAAAGCCTTATACATGGAAAATCCCACAGGTAACTTGCTTATCTCTTGTCTAGTGTATAGTGTCAGTGTGGGTTAGGTGACACTGACCTGAAAATGAGGGCTGAGGTTGAAAACAAGCTTTTGCAGCTGTTGAACAACGATCTAGAAGAGCAAATGTGACCTGAGTTACACATTTACAGCGTGTGAGTGAGGCCGGCGTGTGCTAACAGATGGAGGAGACATTATTTAACACGGTGGTGATGTTTTCTTTTCCTCACAAGGGCTATTTAAATAAATATGCAAAGTTTATAACCCAATAAACTGTCTGGACATCGTGACTCTCATGGAGAAGAGAGTTTAAACAGCTGAGCAGCAGAGGTGTGGGCTCGAGTCACATGACTACTTGAGTCAGAAACAAGTCATTAATTTTATGGCTTGAAAGGGGCATTATGGAAGCTTGACAGCCAAAACATGTATAGAAATAATAAATGTCTTCTTCATACATTCTCCTGTAATGTGCTGGTCCTGTAGAATGAGCCCTGGCATTTTTACTGTGATTGCCTGTTTTTTCTGTAAAATCACAGAAAAAGAGAGCTGCTCGGGTCGAGCAGGCTGCTTCATGCGCGTTCACGCTCAGGCATAGCCCGTAGCATTTGCTATCAGTTGCTTTAGCAGCAGAGAGAGAGGTTGTGCCAACTCAGCAACTTTGTCGCTGTTCATAACGCCTAGAGATGAACCTAGCTACATTTCTGAGGACCCTTAGCTACTTTCTTCTAGATATTTCCTGCAAATTAGCAACAAAATAGCCATTTTTGCTCCGAACCGTTCTTTGAACGTTGTTTTAGCTGTAATCAAGGATATACATATTACAGATACCCAAGACATCATTGGTGCTTTAGCTCATCTAGTTAGACGTTGGACTCTTGTGCAGCAGACCCGGGTTTGATTTTGGGTATGAACATAGTTTGCTAGAGTTTCTTTTTTACATTAATGGTATATTTTTTACAGTAAGATGCCCAAATTTTTATTTGAGACTCGCCGAATGGCATTGAATTCACAGATAAAAAAGATGTGGGTTCAACTTTCATTTTGGAACAATTTTTCAAGCAAGGGAATGGCATGATCTGAGCATGCAGGAGGACTGACCCATCATAAACCTTTGTGGGCTGTGCTGAAGAGAAAGGTACAGAACCAAATTATTTAATTAATTAGCTGTGTGTTCTCCTGTCTGTCCTCCGGGCCACACACACACACACACACACACACACACAAGGGACTGTCTCAGCTGTTATTTTCGTTAAGGAGTGTGCACGTACAGCATGCGCGCCTCGTGCACGAGCCAACTATTGAAGCTGCCGTTACGCTTTTGGCCTGAGAGGGCAATCGCGAGCATAAAAATTCAAAACTCCGTAAAGTCCCTTTGAAAAGTCGACATTTTACTAAACATCAACTTTGAAACATCTATTATGTCAAAGTTCTCCTCCTTAAGTCATGTCACTCCCTCCATTAGAGGCCGGCCAATATGGTTTTTTAAGGCCGATGCCGATACCGATTTTGAAAGAATTTTGTTGCTGATGGTCGATATCTAAAGCCAATTATGAAGGCTGACATACACACACATGACATACACACACACACACATATGTTTTAGCAGCACATTGAGTGTGAAAAATGAATTTAAAAAGTAAATAAATCTCTTAATATTTAATGAACTTCTAAACATTTTTAAAACGGTGTGTAGGGGTCTGGTAGTGGTGGCAGCTGGCCAAACAGGTGCCTGATTTATTTATTGTTTATCGGCTTTTAAAAGTAATTTTGGCCGATGGCTGACATAGAAATAATTGAACATATTGGTCTGCTTCTACCCTCTGTATTAACAAAAAGAGATGTCTATCTGTAGACTATGTGTGTGTGAGAGCTGCAGCACAGCCAGAAAAAGCCATCCTAACGCATCTGCTAACGATATTTATGCACCCCAGAGTTATTTCTTTTGGTTACGTCCACTACAAAAAAAAAATAAAATAAACTCAGTGCAAATGTAAAGCTGAAGGTAGAAAAACTAACTTTGGTAGATGGTCCTTTTTTGTTACGAGAACAAACTAGCTATCTTCACCTTATGAGCACATGTCCTCCAGGCTATGTTACTGACTGTGTCTGGCTTTAGCATGTATGCTGTTTTTGTCCTTTTAAAATCGTGTTTTCCCAGAATAACAGGCAGCTAATTAACTCAGGTGGACGGTAAACAGGCTTTTTATTATCGTCTCCAGCAGCAACAGTGGGCATCTGGAAATGAACTTGGTGCTATTTACTTAAGAACATATTAAAGTGTTGCATAGTATAAAAGTTTATCCAGGGGTGTCCAATTTGTGCTGGTCAATCACAAGAATCATGTGTGCCGTGGTCTCACCACCCAGAAGGAGAGCTGAAAGAACAAGATGCAGGTTCAACATTGTTTTTAAAACAAAAACGACTTGAAATTTGATGTTTCAGATTTGAGACTTAACTCAGGATTTGAGGATAACACTTGGAACTTAATACAAAATCCTGACTTGGTCCCGTCTGCTGAGCTGCTTCTTGGTCTTGTCTCCTTTCAGGGAGCTAAATGCTTCGACTACGATTCTTCTTTGCAACTGCTCGTCACAGGAGGCCGTGATGGAAAGCTAAGAGTGTGGACCTCGTATGTGACCCTGAGCCCTGTAGGGATGCTGCTGGGTCACCACACTGCTGTGTTAGATGTTGCAATCTACCAAGCTGCTGATCAGATCTTCAGCTACTCCAGAGATTCTGTGAGTGTGAATGCATGATGTTAATCTTACAGATTCCTCCTGTTTTTACTCTTTAGTTTCAGATCAGCAAACTAATTTGTTTGACAACAGTGATGTAGGTTAAAATATCTCAAAAAGGTCAGCCAGATGAGAGACATAGTCTCTCCAGTGTGTCCTCGGTCTACGTTGGGTCTTCTCCCAGTTGGACATGCCTGGAAAACCTCACAAAGGAGGCATCCAGGCGGCATCCTGACCAGATGCCAGAGCCACCTCAACTGGCTCCTCTTGATGTGGAGGAGCAGCGGGTCTACTCCGAGCCCCTCCCAAATGACAGAGTGTTGCACCTCATCTCTAAGGGAGAGCCCAGCCACTCTGCAGAGAAAGTTCATTTTGGCCGCTTGTATCCTCAATCTCGTTCTTTCGGTCACTACACAAGGCTCATGACCATAGGTGAGGGCAGGAACGTAGATCGACAGGTAAATCGAGAGCTTCGCCTTCTGACTCAGCTCTCTCTTCACCACGACAGACCGGTACAACGCCCTCATCACTGCAGATGCAGCACCAATCTGCCTATCGATCTCACGCTCCAGTTTTCCCTCACTCGTGAACAAGACCCCGAGATACTTCAACTCCTCCACTTGAGGCAGGACCTCATCCCTGACCCGGAGAAGGCGTTCTACCCTTTTCTGAATCAAGACCATGGTCTCAGATTTAGAGGAGCCTTGGCGGAGTCCAACTCTCACTGGGAACGAGCCCGACTTACTGCCGACAATGCGGACCAAGCTCTGACACCGGTCATACAGGGACCTAACAGCCCATATCAGAGGGCCTGGTACCCCATACTCCCGGAGTACCCCCCCACAGGGCCCCCTGAGGGACGCGGTCAAACGTCTTCTCCGAATCCACAAAACACATGTAGACTGGTTGGGCAAATTCCCACGCACCCTCCAGGACCCCCTAAGGGTATAGAGCTAGTCCAGTGTTCCACGGCCAGGACGAAAACCACATTGCTCCTCCTGAATCCGACGTTCAACAATCCAACGGACCCTCCTCTCCAGGGGACCACCACCCCGGTCTGCCAGTCCAGTGGGACTGCCTCGATGTCCATGCGACACTGTAGAGCCGCATCAACCAACACAACCCTACAACATCCAGAGCCTCAAGGAACTCCGGGCAGATCTCATCCACTCCTGGAGCTTTTCCACCAAGGAGCTTTTTGACCACCTCGGTGACCTCAGAACCAGAGATTGGAGAGTCCAACCCAAAGTCCTTGTACTCTGCTTCCTCACTGGAAGATGTGCCAGTGGGATTGAGGAGGTCTTTGAAGTACTCTGCCCCCCGATCCACAACGTCCTGAGTCTAGGTCAGCAGCACACCTTCACCACTATAAACAGTGTTGATGGTGCACCGCTTTCCCCTCCCGAAGCGCCGGATGGTGGATCAGAATCTCCTCAAAACCAAGCATAAGTCTTGCTCCATGCACCCTCTAATAGCCTATTTAGAACAATTATGTAATGATTCCACGTTGTTCAGCCATGCCTGTCATGCCTTTCTGCCAGTCCTCCTGTTACTAATCAGCTTCACACAGTTCACCTGAGCCCTGCTGATTGTCTCCCTTCTGCACCTGTGCGCTCCCCTTTTTAAGCAAAGCTCAGGATCTGCCTCCCTGCCAGATGATCGGCAGCCTTGTGCTAGTAGAGACTCCAGCGATAGTTTTCAGCCAAGCCCCAGGTTATATCCATTACAAATTATTTAAAGAAGGTTAGAATGGAATTCCTCCACAGTGGTGTCATAGACTAATCACTAGTTATCAGCTGTTGGTTCCAACCAGTTATTGAATTTAATAACTTTTTCACACAGGGCCAGGATGCTCAAATGACTTAGTTTCCCCCAATACATGAAACCTTCATTTGAACACTGCAAGCTGTTTTTGCTCAGGTTATGTTTCTACTACAGAAATTTGTTTTCTGATCTGCAAGAGGCCAAATGTGTCTTTTGAGAGGTTGTTGCAACAAATCCATGATGTGATGGTGGTTCACTTTGCCAGGAACTGAGGGTGTGGGACATTTCCGGTCATCACTGTCTGAAAACTGTCCGCCTTCAGTTTCCCTGCATGCAACAAGGCTGCATGCCAGAACATGGCTACTTCCCTTTCCTGCTGCTGAGGCCCCCGCTCCCTGAGGAGACACCGCCTCATTTACTGGTGGGCTGCAAAGACTACCTGGCACACCTGAGCCTGGCTGAAACTAGAAGAGGTGTGGGTGGCAGGTGGACAGGTGAAGGAGGGGAGCTTGGGGCAGAACTGGAAAGCAGCGCACCTCTGTCCTGTGCTCTGTACAACCCCACCCTGACACAGGTCGTAACCGGTCACGTTGACTCATCTGTCTCTCTGTGGGACGTAAAGACCGGGAGGAGGAATCTTTGTATTCTGAACGCTCATGGAGAGGAGAGACTTACCTGCATGGAGCTGGACTCTTCTCACAGAAGACTCATAACCGGAGCTCCAAGTGGCACCATAAAGGTCTGAAACCCCTCCCATCAATGCCTGCAGAAACCACCCTGCTCACTTCCTGTGAGGCAAACCGTTAAAGCTTAAAAAATAAATCTTCTGTTTCGCTTTTTCCAAGCAGGTGTGGAATTTACTGAACGGTCTTAATTTGCACAAGTTGGAGCCTGTCATCAACTCAAAGGTCACTGGGCTGACCTGTCTCCATGGCAACCAGCTGCTTGCTGTGGGGTGGAGCCGACACATCGTTCAGTACAACATATCAGAAGTTAAGGTAAAATCACTGCAATTAAACTAAGCACTGTTGCCTTGCAGCAAAAAGGTGGAGAGTTTGAATCCCAGCGGTGGCCTTTCTGTGTGGAGTTAGCACATCCTTCCCATGCATGTGTGGGTTTCTTCCCACAAACCAAAAATGGAGACCAAATTATCATTAGGTCGGAGTGTGTGAATGATTGTTTCTGTGTGTACCTGTGATGGACTGGTGACCTTTCCAGGATGTCCCTGCCTCTTGCCCAATGGCCGCTGAACATAGGCACCAGGCCGTGATCCGACTGAGGATGAAGTTGTACAAAAATGAACGGATGATGTACTTCCACTGAATTTTATGAATATCAAATAAAACAAAGGATGTAATTACTTTAGCCTGGGCTGATTTGACACATATTAAAGGGAGAGTTCAGATCTTTTAAAGTGGAAAGATTTTGGCCTCATATGAGTTGAGGCTATATTGCTGAGCCTTGCTGTGACTAACTTTTAGCTTGCAGCTGCTAAAGTCTCCATCAAATTACCACAATCATATGTAAACAATAGTGTTATGTGAAATTTAGAACCTTTTTGACACGACTAATAATGTCCACACAAGCCACGGTTTCCTTTAGATTAGAACTATTCATGTTAATGCAGCAATAATCCGATCTGAGAAGTTTGCTGGTCAACGCTAATGTTAGATACACATCACCACAGACTTCTGTTAAAATAATCCTGTCATGTTAAACCTCAGTTCAACACTTCTACGCGGTCTTTCCTAGAATCTGAGAGTGGGTTGATGATTTTGTCATCAACAGCTGTCACCGTGATGATTTACAACTCCGTGTTTCCTTTGAGGACGTTAACAACAGTTTGGACCTATTTTTGTCCCAGTTACTCCAGACTAAAGTCGTCATGTTCACTAAATTTGAATCTTTTGCTTTATTTAGAACACACACACACACACACACACACACATACACATACACACACACACACACACACACACACACACACACACACACACACACACACACACACACACACACACACACACATGCCCTGGCTTGCAGCTCCTTATAAACATTAGAGTTTTTGTAGCTGTCCTGCCTCTCGACTTGTTACTTCAGTCAGTCTAAAGGTTTATAATCTTATTTTATGTTGTGAAAAAAGCACAAGCCTTCCTAAATGAGTCTTTAGTTTTCTACAAAAACACCATGTTTTTTTTTTCTAATTGAAATGGACTGGCTCAAAGGGACAATGTGTAGTTTTTATCGTCAAACTCTGGAAATTTCCATCAAAATGTTGTTAAAAAATAATTAAATCATTCCCAGTTGTTGAAACATATTGGCGACTTCTTAACTCGTTCACTGCTAGCATTTTTCAGCGTTTTCCCAGTTTTTTTAAGAGTCACAGAACATTGCGCTCTATGATGATGTCAACGCCAAAACTAACAAAACAAAGAGTAGACTCACCTCTTACATCAGGAAGAATCCGAGCGTTATCCATTCTTTCATAATCCGTTATCGAATTGTGATCGGCAGAAGCTTTTCCGGTTTGTGCCTCACCTTTTGTACAGCAGCGGCCCAAAACGATCTCCTAACACATGGATTTTCTGCCTCCTGATCACGTGACGTGTGACGTACGCAGATGAAGATCGGCTTTAGAGCTGGGATGTTTATTGTCACGGTGCGGGGGCTCGTTCTGACGCCCACACAGTAAAAATATGCAAATGACGACTTTAGTCATCATTGGCAGTGAATGAGTTAACATATAACCATAGAATTCAGGTCTAAAATACATGGGAGTGGGTCTAAGTCTCTGGGCGACACCACATTGGATGCCGTGTTTCCTTCTACGGGAGTCATTGAGAACAAAATGCATTTACTGATTTGTAACAAATGGTTAAACTTTCACCTTTCATAGACGTTGTTTTACACATTTACCTCTTTACTCGTTGCCAGTGATGAAAGGGAGTCTGATGTGCTTGTCATTTTACTGAAGTTTGCACTCCCCAGGGCTTTTTGACCCTACTGGGGATCTATTGGTATGGTCTTCCTCCAACACAAAAATGCAGCTTGCTTACAACAATTTAGGTATCTACTGACCCCTATCGCCAGGAAAAATACACACTGTCACTTTAAAGTAATCTAATTTACTCACGAGTAGATTTAGCAGATCGTATGATGATATCTCAATACAAGTAAACAATTCTGTAACTTGTTTATATCAGTGCCAAAAAATCCCTGAGCAATAACTGGAGTGCAATACTACCAGTTAGTAGGTCAATAGTGCAAAATCAATTTTTTTTCTCTAATAGCACTTACTTTAATGTGTACAATTTTCTATTATTACTATTGTTTTTTTTCTACTGTATTTGTATCTGTGGCCTGAAAGCTGCCAATGAAATGTCATCATGCGTACGAATGATGACAATAAAAAAAATTCTTATTCTTAATGTTTCTTCATAAACTCTCTTTGAAGGATCTGAAAGTGACAGCAGACATGTCTTGGAAGTCCAGCGATGGTCATAAATCGGATATCATGGCTGTGCGTCAGTGCTCCCCCCTGGGGGTCATAGCCACAGCGAGTCATGATGGAGAGCTGATCATCTGGAGGCTGGACACGCAGCGACCAATCATCCACCTCCAGAGGGGTACACAGTAAGTTGTTTTCTGTGAGACAAAAGAAACTCTGGCGCTCCTGTTTGTGGAAGTAAAAGTTTGTCAGGAGTAAGGAAGTGATGGGATTAAGTCATACTCATGATATGCAAACACCTCAACAACAATGGGACCCTTCTGCTGCCTCCGTTCGCTCTTCTGTCTTGGGTTAAAAAAAATGTAACGCTGATGTGTTATCTCTATAAATAACTCAAGCCTGAATGTGTCCCGCCATGTTGTGGAGTTGCTAATGCTAAGAGTTAGCTTCTACTAGCCGAGACGCGCTCTGCTCTCTCCTGGGTGGTAAATCAACAGTCTCAAGCCGAGGTGGGTGAATCCATGAATGTAAATCTCGCTCTCTGATATAGAGCCTGGCTTTTTCTGACCTGACAGGTTTTTTTTGCCTATTTTCTTAACCCTTTGATGCATGAATTATGAAATCTTCAACCATGATTTTTTAAACAATTTTTTTCATTCACCTTTAGGTGTGAATGAAACAAATTTCATATTTACATATTTTTTTACACATAATTTATTACATGTCCATTTCAGTGGACAGCGTGCATTCTGAGCATGAAATATGTTGGCTTGGCTTACTGAAGTCCAAATGGAGGGGCTCAAATGCAATAAAGTCTTCAACAGCTGTGCTTAATAGCAAAAATAAATAAATAACAATTTGAGTACCTGTCCACTGTAGTGACCATTATGCATCAAAGGGTTAATACAGGAAATAGGGGTAGGCTGCATGTAAAACTCAGTATGACCTATCATATTTCAAAAAGAACAAGTAATGTAGGTTTCACAGTGAACCTCTGCTTTAAAACTTATTTCAGACCTGTTGTTCTTATTCACAGAAAGTAATTCTTAATTAAAACATTTGCATTGAATCCTTTCATGCCTGACACTTAAAGCAGTAATCAGAATTGTCAATAAGGCAGACAGAATTTTCAGTATTTCATTGTGTAATCAACAAAAGGAAAGTAAATAAAACTGGTGCTTGTTGACTGCAGAAACCGTTTTTTCCAGAGGGGAGAAGGCATTTGTAGCATCTGATGCAGCCAGTTTTGGGAAAGCGCTCAGTGCAAAAACAGAAACTATCTGAGTGCTCAAAAATATGATGTTTATGCTAACTAAACAAGGGAAATTCTAAAAAAGTGACCAAACAACAGAATACGCAGAGATCCTGGGACAAATGATTAATCAGAGGTGAAAGCAGATGTTTTAGGAACACCAAATGGTGACTTGGCTTTCCCCGCTCTGCTCAGCAGAAGTTTTGTCTGATCAGGGTGTTCAAAACCAAAATGGATCATTTGTTTATAAGAAGTTCGTGCTCCTTAAATGTTCTTCCAGTTTCCATTTTGATTCTCACAATGCATGAGTTTGTGATGGTGCAAGAGCCCAGGAGGAAATCTAAATTGTGTCAACAAAGCTAACAATACACTGTAATGTTATAATTAGGGGTCTGTGGGGCGTGCTTTTATTACACAGAGAAACAGATTTCAATGTTGGTTTGATTCTGGTAACTAAACATTGCACAATTTAGCATAACTGAAGCCTGGAGGCACTGATTTGTTCAGAAAGGCTGGCTTCTTTGTGAGTAAAATCCTATTTATAGTATTAGTTTATGCTTTGATTGTGTTTCCAGAGCGGCCCTTCCTGTGGACAGCCTCGTGTTCCTTCAGCATCGACCTGAATCCATAACGTTAAGGGACAGGGGTGTCCTGGTTTCATCTCAGGCTGGTTATCTGTGTTTCTGGAGCGTCACCGGAGTGAAACACGGTGAGAGGAACAGGGACCACGGCTTCGTCAGAGATCATGCAGCCAGATCAGTCCGAGCCAAAGCTCCTACTGTAGAACTGTTGGAGAATTGGCTGTCAGTCGAGACGACCTTCCTCCTCTGAGATGAATTAGCGTACAGCGTAAGCGCCAGCTCTCAGACTGAGCTGTCGACTTGGCCTCCCGCCGCTCCCATTTCTGCCAGCCCACAACTATGTCTGTTTCCAGAGCCCATCTGTGTTTAGTGGTGTGGGATTCAAATACTTTGACCGCTGCATATGCTGCTTGTGTGTAGGAGACTGCATGGGTGTGTTTGTGATTCTCCAGATGAGCTGGTGCAGCTGTGTGCACATGTGCAGGCTCATACAGGTGTGCATGAATTTCTTTTAACATTTCACTCTCACCCCAGGTTGTTTTTATGCTCCGGAGCAGCCAGGTGAACGTGTGCTCATCATGAGCTCGGATCAGATTAAAAACAGCATCCTGGTCTCGGGCGATACAAAGGGCTGCCTTCAGATCTGGGACATTTCTTCATACGCTGTGGACATCCAGTCTCAGGTGATTTACTGTAGAAGACATAAATGTGTCTAAGTCCCAAAAGAGACTGATGTCTTTCTGTGCAGTCAGCGTGTGAGCAGCCTCCACTCCTGCAGCGTTGGAGCGCTCACTCAAGGCCACTGGTGTGTGTGGAAGTCCTCCATGTCGCTGACCGAGAGTTCCTCCTCACAGCATCTGCAGATGGTTCAGCTGGACTCTGGACTCGGGATGGGGATCATGTGGGTTGTTTCGGACAACTAGAGACTTGGAGCATCACTGGACCAGCTACTTACCATAGGCAAGGAAAAAGAGCTGCGTTTACTTATTTAGTTAAATGTGTCCAACTCTCATTTCATCAATGCATTTGCAGTGGTCTTGCGTAGGAATGAATGCTTTGTAAGTCGTTCTCTGGGGAAACAAAGCACTGGTGCACCATGGGAAGTGGCTTTAGATGACAGGATTTAGACTCCTATTTTCTGATATTTTGACATTTTGTCTCTGATTGAATAACCACTACTTCACACTGGAAGCATCAGCGGAGCAGGACAGCAGCAGAAGGGTTTACTCACCACTTTCGCTGACGTCCAGTAGACACTGGGAGTATCTCAGTCACGGAGTGGCCTTTCTGCTGTGCTCCTCGCTGGACTCACAAGATCACAAAATCCCTCGAGTTTATGCCGCCCGCCATTAAACCAAAAAGAAGGAAACCCCATTTTTTAAAATTACTGTTTGATGTAATAAATGAAGTTGTTGCTCTCCACTGCCAGGAATAAAGCCATTAAAAACACACAGCTGCACTTCTGGAATGATGCTGGGAGTAAATATGCCATTATGTCACTTGTAGCTACGTATTCTACATAGACATGAAATTGCATTGCTGCAATAGTCTTATTTTGAAAATCACCAGGGGTTTTTAACTGGAACTCATATGTGATTTCCTGTCTAGCCCTATACTAACTGTGTAAATGTTTGTTTCCAAGAAGCGGCTCGTGGCACAAAACAAACCCAATTCTGTCTCTATCAATCAATCAATCAGATTTTATTTATAAAGCGGTTTTCAAACAAAGTGCTACTCGAAGTGCTTTACAAAATGGCCCCAAATTCCCATGACAGTTTAAAAACATTAACAGACACACACACACACACACACACACACACACACACACACACACACACACACACACACACACACACACACACACACACACACACACACACACACACACACACACACACACACACACACACACACACACACACACACACACGAGTAAAAAAAAATATATTCCGCTGAGTCCAGATGAGCCAAGTAAGGTAATGAGGCCAAGCAAGGAAACGCCATCAGAAGAGCCGTCTGCCCCAGCAGCATCAGTTCTTCCACACTAAGTCAGGGCACTCAGAGGAGGGGGAGCATAGACCCCCACCTCCACTTATGGGCCATTCCCATCTGTACCGGGTCGGCCCGGGCCGGGTAGCCCCGGTCGGCCCCAGCCTGGCCCGGTTGATTCCACACATCCTTGCCTTAAGCCCATGTGGGCTGATTCTACCCACCAATCAGAGGCTTGCTCTAATGGAAGGTGTGAATTTGCTGTCAGCAGTGAGTGTGTTGGCCCTGGTCGGCCTGAAGCAGACCCCCTCGAGAAGAGGGCTGAGAATGAGCCTTGGTTGGCCCGGAAAAATACCAGGCCACCCAGATATGTAAACAACCTACGCTACCCGGCCCGGGCCGACCCGGTACAGATGGGAATGGCCCATAAAACGCCACCTATAGAGCGCCCAGGAAGCAACAGTCGACCACCGCCCCCGGGACAGAGGGCCCCCACAAAGAAAACACTGGATTAAAATGAGTAAAAATATGAAAATAAACGAGCTAATATAAATGACTAAAGTAAGAAAATAAGTAATAAATAAAATCATATAGACAGTAAAATAATATTAAATAATGAAACAATGCTAAAATATAATCATATAAAACATGCAAAGCAAGCAATAAAATATAATCATGTAAAATGAGAAATAAACTATAGTAAATATTTAGATAAAAGCTAACCTAAATAGGTGGGTCTTGAGCCTGGACTTAAAAACATGAACGTTCTCTGCGGCCCTGAGGTCCTCTGGCAGCTCGTTCCAGAGGCGAGGGCCGTAATACTGGAAGGACGCCTCGCCGTGAGTGTGTGTCCTGACTTTAGGGATGACCAGGAGATGCCTGCCAGAGGAGCGCAGAGGTTTTAAACTGCACTTAGACACCGAGTGCTGTGGGTGCAAGTGGGGTGGTGCGGTGGCATCCGCTGGCACAGGCCAGACAATGCCTGCACTGCCCGCTCACCACAGCCATGGAATACACCTCATCAACACACAACACTATAATGGAGCAGGCGAAGGGAGACTAGGGGTCTTAGCACACCTCTGTTGTCGCTTGGCTTCCTGGGGCTGGAGACTAGGAGGGAGATCTGGCTGTCTGGTTGGGGTCTGGGGTGGTGGTTTGCTGTGCTCAGCGTTGGGCGGGGGAGCCTGCTCATCAGCACCCCAGCAAAAAGGGTCAAACTCTGGTAACCGGTGATGGTTGTACCCCATGTGCAGCAGTACCGGGACCAGAGTTAATAGGGTGTGTATGTGTGAGCATGAGGGAGGGAGTGTGTGACTGTGTTTGTGTATGACTGTATATGTCAGGTGGGGCCTTTGACTCCTCCCCTCTCCTGGGACCTCCTTTGATGATATAGATCTTCGTCTCCCCTCCCCCTGCCACGTGGGGTGTGGTGCCTTGGTCTGCCTGAGTGTTCGTGGCTCCCGGGTCAGGGGGTTTAAGATTTTTGGCATCTGCCTGATCAATCCCGGTGGCTGCCTGGTGGGGTCTGGGTCCCTGGGCTCTGCTGGGTCCCCGGCGGGGGTAATCGCCCCTGGGTCCCGGGTCGCTGGGTCCCGGGCTCGGCCGGCTAGGGGGTGGGAGGCGGCGGGCGGGCCTGTGGGCTTGCCGCTGATATCTCCCCGGACTCTGCTGGCTGCTGGTTGTGGCCCCCCGGGGCAATCCACTGCGCCTCTCGAGGGAGGCGGGGGGCCTTTCTGGTTGCAGTGCCCTTGGGGTTCCTGTGTTCTGGGGCAGTGCCTGGATCTCTGGGACTTGGAGCTCCCCCCGTCTCCTACGCATCAGGCGTGACATTAAAAGCAGACGCTTTGATGCTCCACCTGAGAATAAATCTGTAAGGCTTGTCACCAGCATTCAGACATCAATTCTGCTCGCTTCACAGCCAGACAGGACACGGTTGAAAAAATAAAATAAAGCAATAGCAACTCCACCACATAGCAGAACTCTGCAGGAGATGAAACATTAATATTGCAAAGTAGAGTCAGTGGTTGCATTGCTGTTATGCAATTAGAGGAAAATATCCAAATATCAGGGAAGAAGTCTCCAAATCCTGACATCTGAACCCACTTTCTCCTCCAGCTGACATCGGCCCTTACCCAATACTCGCACTTCCACACTTGTTCCCTTCAATTGTGTGTATTTATACAACATCATTCATCTGTAGGCAGGTAACGGAGCTGATTTTGGCGAGATGAGTCCTATATGTTTTAAAATAACGATGACAGGTTTTATTTATATAATCAAGCCGTTTTAATGTGTGTCCATACATTTAGTCAAGCTGCAACACAGATGCAAAAGAGTGAAGGTTCTGGATAAAATCAAATGAAACCATAAGTACAAAACTACTGTGGAAAACTGTCATGGAGCAAAGATCTGTTTAGTTTTAGGAGCTAATCGCAACGTTTTGAAGCCTGTTTTGATAAAATGCATCTTTGTGATCGTGCAAGCATATTTCCCTCTAAAACACATTCTGCATCCTGCAGGAGGAGGCATGACAAACTGATAGAGGACCCTGCAGAGATGGGTGAGAAGAACAAGTTTCTGACCCTGCCTCTCAGGACCTCTCCTGTTCTACAGGTAAGGGTTCAGAGTAAATGTTCTCTCCTCTGAAAAACAGCGTTCTAATTGAACCAAAGCTAGTTCAACCTCCCTAAAGAGCATTCCTCACATCATCATCCTCTGAAATCTGGAGTTCACCTTTGGGCAAGCTCGCCTCTTCAGGGCTGGGTGCCAGATTTTTGAAAGTGAACATCGTCTGAATGTTTGTGTCTGAGACATTTCCTCTCGTTTTCACACTGTTCATCAAAATGAGCGACTTGTGGTTTTCTCTCCAGCTGCTGCTGGCAGGCACACATGTGCACACATCTGCTCACTTTGTCTGCTTTTGTCCACCTCAGACTCATCCAGCAGCGATTTCAGAAACCTGAAAACACACCATCAGCAGCCGATGGGCGTAAACAGCTTCATTTGTCTTCAGCCCCCTCGTCCACATCCATCATCAGCAGAGGGCATGTCTCTTTGCCTGAATCATGAAGACTTAAATGGGTCCAAAAGAAAACTGACTGAGTCAAAGAAATAAACTTTAACAACAGCATGTTTAAAATTAACAGAAGAGATTATTCACAAGAGAAAATGTACCTTTTATCCTCTTTTCCCATTTCTGTTTCCAGACTTGTCTTGTTTACACTTTGGATTCCTTTGGATGTTGTAACAATAAATCTGTTCTAACACTCGGCAGCAGTGAGCAGAAAAATACTGAGCTGCACAGATATAAGACTTGATCAGGTCTGATAACAGAGAGAGTCTACATCTTAAGTCTAGAGAAGTAGCCAGGCCAAAGCTGTCAAAAAGCTGTAGTTAAAAGTCTTCAGCTTGTCCAAAATGCTGCAGCTGGAGTTCTGATGAGAATTAAAAAGAGAGATCATATCTCTCTTGTCTTAGCTTCCCTACATTGGCTACCTGTTAAATTCAGAATAGATTTTAAGATCCTTCTTCTCACATATAAAGCTCTTAATTAGGGCTGGGCGATATGGCAAAAATAGAATATCACGATTTTTCCAATATTTTATCACGATTTCGATTTTATCACGATTTTTTATCCATGAATAGCATAACTTCAATTGCGTATTAAAGAAGAGAAACATTGAATAAATAAACATTTATTCATATTAGGGAAAATCAGCACAGTGCTAACACACTTATATTTTAAACTCACACCAGAGATGATAAAAGCCCTGAGAGAAACAGTTACAAAAATCAGTTTTTCTCATTTTTCAAGTAACTTAACATAAATTAAAATCGTAAACATATTTAAAGTGCAAACATGTCAATTGTAAACGTATTGTGCAAACATTAACTTGTTCAAAATACTATGTAGCTCCCAGTTGCTCATGTAGTGGATAGTTAAGCTCAAATACGGCTCTGATGTGCGGCTGGACCAGAGATCGCTTGTGGTAGCAAACAACTGCGCATTCTGAATATTTTCTGCAACAAGTCTCTAAAGTAAAATGTTCTAGTGCAGAGTGGAGACAACCCATAGAAGCACTGATTTGATCTCATTTCAGAGAAAAATAGCACAGGTTAGATGCACCTAATAAATAAAATTACTAACAAACTCAGGATTCTTTCTTTGCTTCACTGTTCTGGTGCTGAAAATATCACTAATGCGGATCAAAGGAGATACACGGATGAATGCACCTCTTATTATTTGGAAACTACATTTACTGCAGCTGGCAGAGGCAGAGATTGTTTCTATTGATGCACGGATTTACAGAATCATTTTAAATTGTAATAGGGGGAGACTGCAGGAGGGAGCGGTAAAATACAGGGGTCCCAGCAAAAACAAGAAACTACGAGTCTGATGAAACCCGCTGGTTTTCCATCAGGCAGTCACGGGGCAGCTCCAACGACCCAGTGACCGAGCTCAGTCCGGCTCGGCAGAGGGTGAACGAGCCGAGGCGGCGTCGTGCTCTGCTTAAGAAGCGGTGTTATTTTCCTGCTTCAGAAGAAGCGTCCAACGTGTTTTTACGCTTTCTCCGAGACATGTCACATCACTAAGTTGTTAGCGCCGCACGCTAAGGAAACCCTGCGTTCCTCTTCGAAACGAAAACCTCGTTGTCGCTCAGCCGCGGCGAAGCCATGTTTGTTCACACACAAGTGAAAACAAGCGGGGCACTAATATATTACTATGACTCACTCTGATTGGTTAAGAGTCAAACAAAGGCGTGTCATTCGCCTGGGGTAAGTTCCATTTTCATTCAGAGGCAGAAATTCAACAGCAGAGCTGTGAATCGTGATAAAACGGTCTCTCAAAAATGACAGACCGTCAGATGTGTAGATCGTAAAATGGTCTAAAATCGTCATATCGCCCAGCCCTACTCTTAATCAAGCTCAATTTTACATCAGTGACCTGATTGTTCATACGTTCCTAACCGAGCACTTCACTCTCAGACTGCAGGTTTACTGGTGGTTCCCAGAATATCTCAAATTAGGATGGGAGGCAGATCTTTTAGTTATCAGGCTCCTTTCCTGTGAAACCAGCTCCCAGCTTTAGTCCATGAGGCAGACACCTTGTCTACTTTTAAGACTAGGCTTAAAACATTTTTATTTTATAGGGCCTATGGTTAAAATCTGATGTTAGCCTAAATCAGGACAAGTGGGGAAGTAGAGGGAGGTGGAGTGTACAGTCGGTAAAGACGACTCCCCCTTGAGCTCCCTGTCCTACCTATCCAAAGTTATCTCTGTAGTTATGCTGCTATAGACTTAGACTGCTGGAGGACATACTGACCACTTTCCACACTCGACTACGTTCTTCTACAATTTGCTCTTTAACTGTATTATTTCCTGTTTTTTCAGCTGTTAACTCAATTTGTACTCTTAAGTGTTTTTCTGCCCAGAAGAAGCTACAATGATGTTCTGCTGAGCTGTGGTGGCCTCATGGAGGGGGCTATCGACTAGCACACTGCTGCTAACCACTTAAACATTCTCCCTCTCCTGATAATAACACTTTACTTTCCTTGACATTGAATGTGCTACTACTAGTTTACCCGTTTAATTATAGATTCACTAGAATAAATACAATAAAGTTTATCTCTCACCAAATAGAATAGTTACTAAGAAATCACAATGTAATCATAGAAACACTACGTGTGTGTTTGTGTGTGTGTGTTCTTCTCGATCCCCAGTGAGTCGTGGAGGATGGCTGCTGATACTGAGCCAGGATTCTCTGGAGGTTTCTTCCTGTTAAAAGGGAGTTTTCCTCTCCACTGTCGCTGCATGCTTGCTTAGTATGAGGATTGCTGGGTTCATTATATAGGAAACGTTTTTCTGGCTTAATTAACTTACCTGTATACGAATGTTTACTGTGTGAAGTGCCTTGAGACGACTCTTGTCCTGATTTGGCGCTATTTAAATAAACTGAATTGAACTGCAAAATAGAAAAATAAATTGTAATCTTTGTCTCCTTATATTTTCTCATTCTTGCTTATTTATTTTGTGTTCTGCAGATCAAGTTCATATGAGAGTTCCTCTCAGGCTGAAAGTAACTTTAATAAAGTTCTCTTTAAAGACTCTGAATCCTCTGGTTTTTGAATCTGACTTGCCACGTGGATCTCAGCAGATGGAAAGGAAAGTGAAGTTCTGCTTAAATATAAAACAATACTGACCTTTTTATGTAGAACTCTTCAGCATGAATCGGAGTTGTTTATTGTCTGCTTTAATGTTTTCATGACCGTGTCCCTTTTGACACTTCACACCCCTGAGCTAAAAGCTCCATCTGTGGTGTAAACTCATGGAGAAGTGTTTTACAGTTTTATGCAAATGATTCAGTTGTTGCTCTGTGCTCCCGTTGCCCTCACGGAACTGGGAAAAGGGTTTTCCTTCACTCTGCTCCTTCTTCGTGAAACAGGTTGCAAGAAGACTAAATAAACTGAGTTCATTTCCTTGAAAACATTAAAATCCACATCTAGAGCCCTTGAGTCAGACTCCCTGTATTGTAACAGCGTTTTGATTCATTCATCTGTGTCTGCATTTATTTCATTAAATGATACATCAATAGATGTCTTGCCGTTGTTGATTTGATCAGTTTTAATTTGTTACTGTGCCGCATTTTGGTGGCATGCCTCATGATAGATGGCTTACACAGGAAAAAAGACCAAAACTGTTAGCTTTCACTGACAATTTTTATTATTTGTAATTAATTTCTCCAAAGTTGACCGAAGAGACCACCTTCAGCATAATCACTATAAAAGGCCCCAGTAACAAGTGACAAAAACTTGTTTCAGTCTGAAAAAATAACCGATCTTTAAAAATCTGCAAAAATCACATCATTATTTTTCTCTCGGGTTACGGGCACTCTGGGTTACATTCAGGTGGAGAAAAGCACGGACATCTGAAGCGAACCTTGTAGTCCAAGCACGGACCGGGATTCTGATCCTCATTGCGACAAATGAAGCCCATTTTGGTGTTGTAGCTGAAAAGATAAGTTAGAGCAAGAAAATGAAAGCAAGTTTTATTATGATGCACTGAATGTTTAAAAAATATATCTTGTTTAAAGGTGTGGGTCACTGGAAAAACATTATTTATTATTTCTGATTAGAATCTGTTACTCTGAGTTTTTCTTGCTGGCCGAACATGAGGATAGTCTCCTACACCTATCTTCTGCATTCGCTTCTGTTCAAGAACATTTATTTAGATTAATGTTTAAAGGTGACTTACGCATAGAATTGCTGTCCCGTGCTTGTGGCTGGGATGTTCCCATCAACAGTGACAGCCTGAATAGCATAAGGTCTGGGACAAATTTCTCCTGGATTTTCCCTCCTCAGGTCAGGAAGATCTTCCCAGTCCCCCATACCAGTGGGATCACTCCGATCATACCAACTGGTCCAGCAGAATAAAGGCTGTACTGGAACTGTTAGAGACACAAAGACATGTCAACACAGGGACGACACTACACATCGTTACAAAATGTAAGTAAATGTATAAATGTCCTTTACTTGGTTTCACAGCTGAAATTAGGAGCAGATTAACACCAGTTAGTGGTTTTGTGTGGTGGGAAACACTTTTAAAACTGAAAATTGTCTGAAAATGAACTCACCAAGCAGCAAAAATGCAACAACAATAAGACTCATCTGTAAACCAAAGTTTAGTTGTTAAAACGGTTCAAATGATCAGGTTGAGATGTGTAAAGTTCTGAATTTTCTAGAATTTTTTCGTTTGACCAAAGAAAATAAATGAGAATTTTTACCAGTTTGATCATGATTGCAGAAGTCAGATGTCCGTTCTCACGACTGCAAAACAAAGCAGTGAAACCCTGAAAGACTTTCCCTCCACAATTAATACATCTTTCAATGTGAGTTCTATTAAAACTGATTAAATTCTCCTTTTCTTTAGAAGAAAAATGGTTTAGAGTTTTGTTTTCTTACCAGGAGGACCTCTCCGTTGCACTCGCTAGCTGTGTCTACCTCACCCTTTTAATGGTGGTGCATCACTCCTTGAGTCGCACATTCTTTCACACAAAAAGCTGGACTCTAATGGAGGTTCTCAGAGTGTTTTGCTGCATTTTCACAGATAAAAATGTAAGAAGACCAGTTCAGAGCGGGCTTTTAGAGAAGCACTGGTCAGACCTTAGTGGCTGTCTCAGCAAGCTCTGATAAGAGCATGCTGGGCTTTTGTTAACATTAATGAGATCATTTTATCAAACTCACAAGTTCATAGATGCATATGTGTCAAAACTTAAGTCCTGGAAAGGTTTCCCAAACATTCCCTTTTTGCAAATACATTTCTGTTTTGTATGCCTTTTTCTTTGCTTCTTCAACAATATGTAGATAAACAATGCGGATAAACAGAACAATGGTGGACCAGGAATTTTGTGTTGACAAAGTTTTTGAGGTCCAGGATTGTGTGATGCTGTCCTGTGTTTCTGGTCATTTTGCATTTTATCTGTGAAAATGCAACAACACAAGTTTTTGTCAGGATCTGGGGTGAGTCTGCACATTTCTGTTAATCAGCCTCAAGTCGTTGCAGGTGGGCGGTTCCGGAGCGCGGCCAGCTGCTGTGCCTTTTCCCATCACCTGCCAGCCTTTATAAGGAGCTGGAGATCACTTCACCTCGCCGGAAGATTACTCACTTTGGGTAGCTGTGCCATTATAGAACTTACTAAAGCTTTAGTCTTTGTTTTTTGTGCTTACTAGCAGTTTTGAATGTACTCCGCCTTGTCCCACCAGGAACTCTCACCTCTGACCACTTCTGCCATAACCTTGGATTTCACCTCCGAACCGGATCTCCCTCCACACCTGGACCGGCCCGCTCTCCCACCGCTCACCTCCCTTGGATTTCGGATCACCACAGACGTTGCTCACCCCAGTCCTGCCTACCCTCCCAAGCTATTGGATTTCAGCTCCACAGTAAGATCCTGAGAAACGGAGTCCTCCTAGTTCTTTCCCACTCTGTCCAAAACCCTGACCAGCATTTGTCTCAACAGAACCAGCCCCGGAGCTGTGCTCAGTATCACCGCCACGTCTGGCGGTGCACCTTAGTTTCCTTAAGATCATCCAGGAATAAATAAAACTTTATTTTCTGCTTACCTACGTCTCCTAGTGTGATTCTGCGTGTCTTGGGTCAGGAAACTCCCCACAGCTATGACAGTTTATTGTTACTATCATGACAAATTCTAGTTTGAGCTTCAGGGTGAAACACAAAAAACAAGAGGTCAGCTGCTGAGTTTTCACATGTTAAACAACAAAAGGGTATATAATCTTTTATAAAATAACACTCAGATTTTAAAAATGCTTTTCAGGTATTTTTGAATTTGCAACTATTACAATATTCTGACACTTGATTATTGCAATATTTTCTAAAATAGACTTCTTAAATTGTTGAGCTTCACTGATACAATCATTAAGTCTGTGTTTACATATACATTTTATCTTAAGTGATGCTTTATTGAAACCCCAAACTGAATTTTCTCTATCCTACCCTGTCTCCTGCATCAGCTTCTGATAGAATAAAGACAGTGAAACTCTAGGATTAGAAAATCCTGACAGATCTACGTCACCCTATGAATTAACACTCACCCACCCTGAAGGCTGTTTTTGGTTTAGCATCCAGGAAACAGCAGAGAATCTCGGCTAGTAGAAGCTAACTGTTAGGGATGCACGTTTACCAACAAGTCTTTAACCAACTACTGACACCCCTTAACGGTTAATAGCTGGTTAACCAGAAGTCAAATCCTGACTTGGTGGAGAAGGGTGTGATGCATCTGTGAAGCAGAGATGTACCAAGGAGCTGCAGGAGACAGATCAACTTTGTGTTTGTCGCGGAGGGGACCAAAGGAGTACGATGAAGTTTCAACGGCATAGCGGGTAGAGAGCTACTGGTAGTGATGTGTCGGTCTGTGAAGCAAAACTGTGAAATGAACGACGGTAGCCGGCTCGTCACTGGGAGCCAAAACAAATCCTCTCTGGAACTTTACATTAAGATTTGAGCCATGTTTGCGTGATGATCCTCATTAATTTATATGCTTCCATTAATGTAGTCAACGAAATAATTAGAAACTAAGTATAGCAAATAGAAAATACCTAAATTATAATAAAGCAAAATAGAATTAGAAAGCTCTACTGCCATCGTTCATTCACAGAAAGTGCTGCCAGCACAATGAAACAGCAATGGTCCTGGTCCTAATATTTACTATTAAGTACAAAAATAAAGTATCACAGGATAAACAAAAGCACCATAAACACTGCAGGCATCTGAAAGTTAAATAATTACAACTAGGTTTTTGTATATAAAGTTTTTGGTGCGTGCGTTCGGTGGTGATCCCTTGGGGAAAGTAACTGTTCTTGAGCCTTGAAATAAAACTTTGCTTTTGAATTGTTAAAAAAATAATTAAATAAAACAGTCTTCACTAATGAGCTGAGGGTTAAAACTGTCAACAGGTGCAGACGTCTGAGTCTCAGAAATCCTTTGGCTGCAGTGGTCTCCTACAAGTGTATAAAATAATATTAGTTTATGGATCATGGTTGTTTTTTTTTATATTTCTGCTGAACTACAGTTTGAAAGCCATGTCATGATTTTATATCTACTATTACTTTTGTCAACATAAACATCTGTCAGTGACAGCTGTTCTTTTTCCTTTAATGGGAGGGTATAAAAAACTTGAGAACAAATTTAATTGATGAATTAAATTTACAAAATTAAATAACGTATACATTTTATTGGATTTATTTCTTGTACTACCTTCAACTTTACTCTTTTTACACTTTTCAGAAATCCAGAGAGCCTCAGCTCCTCTGTTGTTCATTCATTTCATTTTTATGATAATTATCCCAGCTTGTGTGGATTATTCCCATAAGACCTCCAACATAACATAATTCTGCTATCATTCATTTTCTTCCCAGAACAACTTTACTGACATGTTTTAAATAAGAAGCACAAACCTGAATCATCCCAGCTTTTGCTTTCAATCTGTTGTGGTTCTTTTAGTCCAAAAAACAAAACAAATCCTTCCTAACATCCAAGTTTCAGCGTCCCGAGCCCTCTCTAGCAAAGCATGCAGCCTGCTTAAGCGCTTCTTCTGGGCAGACTCCAGCAGGCTACACTACACATCCCTCTCTGGTGGAATTTGGTACTGCATGCTATTTCTAAGCAATTTTTTTTTTTTTTTTACTCATCAAAAGTCAAAATTAGATTCGGGGCTTTTCAGAAAACATCCGAGGCTTGAGCCCTAATAGCCAGCCCTAAATTCATCCCTGCTGGAGATCAGCTATGTGCCTGACAAGGACAAGAGGAGTGTGTAGTGGGATAGAGCAGTCTGTTGGGTCGACATGGCCAGGATGGGGCCTGTACTCTTCCTCCTCTATCTGCTTCCTATTCAGTACATCCTGAGCTCTTTTAAAGGAATCTCCTACCATCTTTATACTGATGACATCAAACTGTACAGCTCCTTTAAACCCCATGAGATGTCTAAGCTGCAGCTGTTACACACCTGCTGAGACTGCACTAACCTGGATGGCGGGGAACTTTCTACAGCTGAATGAAGATAAGACCGTATGACTCCCTCCGAGCAACACAGACACAAGTGATTTCTTTAGCGGGTTTAATGAATGTCTTTCCTTTGCTGACCTCTTCTGTCCTTCTTTGTTAGACCTCCTTTAAACCGTGAAACTGAATATACAGAATTTTACAGTTAGAACAAATTCAATAATGTGCAAACAAAAAAAAAGACAAATAAATGTCTTAAGATAACCACAAAAGGCCAGTTGTCAAATGAAAACACTTAAGATGATCATGTCCAGGATGACTGAGAATCTACACCAACACGTTGCAGTGCAAAGCAGCAACGTCTTACGTCTTCAGTCCTTTTATTAGTTCTTTAGCAATAGATTGAATGTTTTCAGTCCATTCTCAGCTGTCTGCTTGCCAGCATTTCATCCAGGTTGTGTGTTCTTCACACACCTGGTTTGCATCCATCGTTAAAGATGTGGCTGGCAGAGCAGCTCAAATGTAGCCTTTCAAAATAAAAGTCCATGTACAGGAAACACAAAACAACCTTCCTTTTCAACCCACTTTCTTACAAATGAAAAATAAATGAAGAAATAAACAGCAACACGTTACAGACCGAGATCCTCATCTGTGCTCCAGACAAGCTGGTTCCCAAAGTCAGAGACTCTCTTGATCAGCTTTCTTCTCACACCAAACCCTCTGTCAGGAATCTTGGTGTGACCTTTGACCCAGCTCTCACCCTGGATTCTCATGTCAGTTCACTTGTTCGCTCTTCCTTCTTCCATCTCAGGAACATTGTTAAGCTGAGTCCCATTCTGTCTCACGCTTAGACTACTGCAAGTCTCTTTTCACTTGTCTGGAAAAAAAAAACTTCCCTGAACCGTCTACAGGTGGTTCCGAATGCCTGTGCTCGGCTTCTGACCAAGTCCTCCAAACACACCCACATCACCCCGCTTCTCCTCCAGCTTCATTGGCTGCCGGTCAACTTCAGGGTTCATTTCAAGATCCTGGTTCAGGGGCCTCATTTATCAAGCTTGCTTACGCACAAAACGGGGTCGGAAAACTGCATAAGCATCTTTCCAAACAAACTTTGGGATTTATGAAAGAAAACTTAGCGGAAAAATGTGCGCAACTTTAAGTTGACTAAGGACCTGGCTTACTCACATGTTGGATATGGAGAGCACCTGCAGTGCTGCTGCTGAGAAGGATACAATTATGAAATCCTGCAGCATTATCACATGTACTGCTTCGTGTCACATAGAACAAGACCCCCCCCACACACACACACACACACACACACACACACAGCCTGAAGCGCAGCATACGGAATGCAGAATATCAGCAGGGGGACAGATTGAGACAGAATGTCATGCGTCTGTGACAGTGTGTGTCCTGTCACTGTGACCCGATTGATCATGTGCCCTGACTACTTGGACAAGGGAGATCTTCATTTGGCTGACTGGTTAGTGTGCGTGACTTTCACCTGGGAGTCTGGGGTTTGAATCCTGATTGGACCATTTTTTTATATCCGCCACAGATCTCTCTGAAGAATTCACAAACATTGACGGCTTCAGCAACGCTGTGCCACTCCGTGGATTTTCTCTTACTTGTTTTGCAAAAGCACTTCCTTTCATTTCTCCACCTCACCCACAGGTACCTCAATTTCTGCTTCTGTAAAATTGTGCTTCCTTGATCTGCCTTGATCTACGGTCGCCATCATCATTGGAGGATCGCTGCAACAGCCGGCTTATGTATATGCATGAGATCCACAAGGCACTTTGCATTGACTATTTATGGCAGTAAGTGGGCGTGGTGAGGGCGGGATGTGACTAAAATGCAGCTGAGAAACATTCTTGTTAGTCTCTGACTTATGAAGCGGAGATTGCGTGCAGCTGTGCGTACTCCATGTTTGATAGGTCACAAACCTACTTGGAGTACGTATATATATTTTTTGCTGAGCTTAAGTACGGTTTTAGTAAGGATTCTACACAATGTTTGATAAATAAGACCACTGCTCTTTATGGCCTTACATGGACAAGCACCATCTTACATTGGTGATCTTCTCAGTCCCTACACCCCCAGCAGATCCCTGAGGTCCAGTGATCAAAGCCTACTGGTTGTGCAGCACCAGGCTAAAGACCAAAGATCATTTGCTGCTGTGGCCCCCAGACTCTGGAACTCTCTCCCCCTGAGCCTGAGATCAGTGGACTCAGTGGTTTCCTTTAAAAAGCAGCTGAAGACTCATCTCTTCAGGCTTTGGTGTGACCTTCTGCTGATTCTTCATCACTACCTTCTCTTCATGCTGTTTTTACTAATTCTGTCTTTCCCGGGATCCTGTATTACCTTTTCTTGTTAATTTTCTTCATTTCTTCTCATATTTTTATTTCAAATGTTCCCCCTGTTTTATTTGTTTTATTACGATATTTTCTTAATCTGTTTTGTTCTTGTGAAGCGTCTCATGATTTTTATCTTGAGAGGTGCTACAGAAAAATTGTTTCTTCTTCAACATTTCGTTCAATGTAACGGGTGTAACACCATCAAACAGTACAGTATGTACTAAATAAGCTGTGCCGCAGCGTTGTTGTTGTCCCTTCCTTCGGCCATTGTGCTTATCTTACTCCATCTGCTTCAGTCCCGCCAGCCTTTGTTTACTATTTGTGCTGCTATAGGCTAACCGGAAGATTACCAATGTGAGAGGGTGCATGTCACCACCTATCATACTGGAGTGGAACGAAATTCATTTGAGTTTGTTTTTCTAATGTACATGTAAACTAGGATAGCTTATTGCCATAGACGGACCTAGACTGACTTAGATGTGCTTGTAAATGCACTGAGAGTAGCTACTTTTATTTGTTTCAGTTTTCCTTCTGACTGAATCGTTGCTGCTTTGCGCTGCAACGTGTTGGTGTAGATTCTCAGTCATCCGGGACATGATCATCTTAAGTGTTTTCATTTAAGACAACTGGACTTTTGTGGTTAACTTTAAGACATTTTGCTTCTCATCCAAGAGGCTTCTTCAGTTCTAAAACTTGGGTCATGAGTAGGAGGCTTAGCAGTTGTGGTCAGAAACAAACACACTGATTGTGCTGCAAGTCTTTTTGATTTTCTCTTAAAGTAAAAGCATGTTTCTGCCTAAATTAAGGCAATGCTATTTTTTCTATTTTCCCAGATCATGTGGCCTATATGATTGGTGATCGGCACCAGAGAACCCGATTGGACCATCCCTAGTGGCTTCACTAATTAAAGGAGACGTTCACACTATTTCTTTAAGACTTGTGGTTCGCGGACTCTTTTAAAACATGTCATTTTTTGACCTGCCTTGAAAGAATCTGAATTGAGAGTTTCTAGGAACCTAATTTGAAGCAAGGAATTTGAATCAGATCCAGAATTGTTAATATTCAAATGATGCCCAACCCTACTCTTCTTTGTACCATTTTTGGAGGATTTGCTTTCCAGAGAAGACAAAGCATGTTATGTAACCTACCGAATCACACATAGAGACCATCTTCTTGGCCAGCGTATGGTAGACTGCCCTATTGACTGACATCCGTAATGATGTATACATCACTTGTTCATCGTCCAATAGCATGAGGAAACAGTTTGAAAGACAAGATTCTGTCTCGCGACTGACATCTGTCTATGAGTTGTGGCCAGACTATGTATTCATGTATAGGACGGCTTGCAGGCTAACTCAAAATCCTTGTCCTTGTTTCTAACTATGGCATGTTCCTCTTGTGGGATCAATGCTATCACATTCTCATCATTTGAAATAAACTTGTGGAGTCTTAACTTATTGATGTTTCACACATGAAAGGGTTTAACTTTGACCCAAAGGGAGAACTGGCAGCGTAATATTAAGAGTATTACTGCTTGTCTATGAACGTTTTTTACCAGATGAAGTTGTGTACTTGCACCTGATGCTTTTGGGTCTGGTTAGATTGATGGTCTCCAATTCTGCCTTCGTCCCAACAATGACAGCTTTCAGAAGAAAACATCTATAGAAATAAAAATGATGTTTAGTGTTAAATATCTCACTAGCCCTTTTTACAAGACACACTATGCAGGCAAATTGGCGTAATATTACCGCAACGGTATGTCTATAAACGCGTCATGCCGGCATGGCGTTTCACGAATTTTGCAGCAATCGTTCCACGTCGCTTGGTAGTAATATTGCAGTAATACGCAACAGAGGTAGATGTCATGATGATGCGGAGAGTTATTGCTGAGCTCCGGCTGGCAAATTTATTGAAAATGAAAGTAAACACCGGCAATAAGGTTTACTGTTTTACTTTTTGAACAAAATCAGCTGAGATGGCAAACTGGAGCGCCACAGCGCTCCATGAGCCTCTCTGAGCTGAAGCTCAGATCACCAGAGACTGCACAGGGACCGATGGGGACAGACACCTTTAGGAGCTGCTTGTTTAAAAAAGTAACGATCATGGCTTCAATCGCAATAAAAAGCAAGTTATGTCCAAGATAAACGGAAGTCTGCGGCAGCGCAGAGACCGCCCCCAAACCCCCTTTATGCCGCCATCATCTAATCTTTTATAAAATTGCCATGATTGCGCCACATTACCGCCACGGTCTGATCTTATAAACGACCTTTATCCTCCCCAGGGAGCCGTGGCAAATCCCGTTTTGCACACACTATGGTCCTGTAAAAACAGCTACTGCTTTCATCAGTGTTGGCTGATCATATCACTTTTTGGGAGCAGAAGTCTCAAACATACTCAAACTTTTTTCAAGAGTTTCTATAAAGTTTTCAAAAAGGTCTTTTTTTGCAATTTATACGCCTTTTCTAAAAATATGTTGTTGTTTCCATGTGGAAAATTAACCAAAACAAAGGTGGAACAGTTATTCTGACGTCTATATTCAAGATACAGAAATGTGTGAAAGTGCAACAAAACAAGTTTCAGCATGCTGCAAAGGAATGGGAGCCAACATTTTAATGTAAAACATTTAGTGTGTGCTACAAGGTGTTACTATAAAAAGCAACGTACCTGTTTACCTCTTCAGGCTAGTTTATACTTCTCTGTCAGCCACTTTGCATGCACATACTGTATATTGAGGTTTACCTTTTGTACTTCATCATTTGTGTGTCAGTGTTGTGAAGCAATTCTCCTCCAGGACAGCAGAGGGCGTAGCTCTTTTCTGGCACATCCTACCATTATTGGAGTAACCAACTCCTCTAGTGTGTTTATTTAGTGTTTATGTATTTCAGAGACTTTTTAACACGGACACATTTGTCCACCACCTCTTCATCCAATCACTACCTCTAAACTTGTGTTTCCTGTAATTTTCTGACACGAATAAAAAGTTTGCTGTGTATCTTTATACTCCTTCAGTCATGGGTGTATTAACTTTATATCACTGGACTTTTTCCGTGAGATATTCTTCAGTCTGCTCCGTGTCTGTCGCTAGACGTGTTCAGCACTCGTTTTATTTCTTTGAGGCGGAATGGCGTTCTGGTTCATCACACAACTCTGGCAGATTTGGTACACTCTGCCTTCAGGATCAAGGTTTTCAACAACCACCTACACAGTGGGGTCCCAGACATCCTGTATCTAATAGCGGCCTAATGGATGGCTCTTTTTGTTTTCCATTGTGCCAGATGGAAGAATGGTAGTTATGTTGGGATGGTAATTTTGATTTTGATTTTCCATTGGCCTACTGGTTTATCTTTGGTCTGAAGACTGAAATCAGGGTTTTCTAATGTTCTTCCACCCAGTCCTGCATCCGTCCAGCAGTTGGATCTTCCTGCAATGAGCTCTGGCCAAATAGTTAATACAGCAAAAGGCCATTTTATTGGTGTAGCAGTAGTTTGTAAGCAAAAAGAATCTCAGGCAGGTATCAGGGCCGCTTCCATTGATGTTCTAGGGGATGGATGTGCATCAAGTTTTGCAGTGTCTGGTTGTACTTCTCACGCTGTCTATTTCCCTGTGGGTGGTCAGGTGTTGGCCTACTCTTCTCAGTTCCATACAAGTTGCACAGATGTTTTAACAAATCTTCAAAATTCTTCCTTGAATGTTGATGGTTTTGGGAAGTCCATAGGTGTAGGAACAATTTTTATTTAAGATTTTAGTCACTGCACTCGCCCGTTGGTCACGTGTGAGGTATAGGCTTGGGCAATATTTGAGAAGACAACCGTGACCACTAGAACATTCTCCCTGCCATCCAATGCCTTATCCAGTAAGATAAAATCTATGGCTATGACTTTTAGTGGTTTTGAAGCCATCAAACTTCCATTAAAGGTGCAGACTTTAGGTGGAACAGCCTTATCCACAATGCAGCACTGACATTCTTAGTAATGTTTTTCGATATTGCGTCCCACTGATGACCAATGGCACCTTTGTTTCACCAGACTCATGGTTCGATTGATACCTTGATGGCCATTGTCATCATGCCGACTGTTTAATGCTTTGACCAGTAGGCCTTTGGAAAGCAGGAGCTGTAAGGCTTGTGGTTCACAGCATCTGTCGATACATGACACGATCTTTAGCTAATATTCTTAGCCACTGTCCTTGCGTGCCCTACTATGTTCTTGCATGAAGGGGGGTCTCTCTTTTTCAATACTGAAGAAAAGCACCAATAAGTAGATCTGTGGCCTGAAGGGTCTGCAAGTTGGCTATGGCATGTGAAGAGAAGGCTGTATTATCAACTAGACCAGAATGGCTTGACTGTTGACGTAATTCTTCTGGGACAGTAAAGCCACTAGTTTAAGAGGAAATGCTCACTGATTGTGCATTGTGTGACAGGTATCTCACAAACCAGAGCATCCTGGACCACTCTGGTTTGCCGGTCCAGGGCGGTATTTAACCTCAAAATCAAACACTGCCATGTAGCCATTTGGAGACCGTAATTCATGCCTTTATTCCCTAGAGGTTGGATTACTGTAACTTGCTTTATGCAGAGCTTAGGCAAGCTTCCCTAGCATGCCTCCAGGCAGTCCAGAACTCTGCAGCTCGACTGTTGACAGGCACCAGGAGGTCTGAACATATTACACCAGTCCTAGGTGCCTTGCATCGGCCTCCTATTTATCTCATCAGGTTTAAGGTAATCCTGTTTGTGTTCAAGGCGATAAATGAGGGGGACACCTCAGCACTTGTCAGATATCATCCACCGGTATGTCCCGGTGCGTTCCCTTATAGGTCAGCTGGGACCAGTAACAGTGCCCAGGTACATATTGAAATCTCGTGAGAGCTGCACTTCTCAGTGCTGGAACCAAGGCTCTGGAATGAGCTGCCGGTCGACGTGATGCAGGCCCAATCGCTTGATAGCTTTAAGAGGCGACTAAAAACTCATCTGTTTCACTAGTGTTTGAACATTGAGGCCGGGATTTGGTGTGCGGCTTCGCTCTGATTATTTATTTTATCTGATGGCGGTAACAGGACTGGTTTGGATTGCTTTAACTGTACTTGGGAATTTTTATGGTGTTTTAATGGTTTTATGCATGACTGATTTTATTGCTGTGTTTTTATTGGTGTACAGCACTTTGTCCTTTTGGGCTTGTGAAAGCGCTTTGTAAATAAAGTTGAACTTGAACAAGTGAACTTGGTCTTTAACGTGAAAGAACATGTTAAAAACATAAAAAAAACATGTGACCACTTGTGTTTTGCACACGTTTCTGTGACAGTTTGGAATGTTTTCATGGTAATAAAGTGTGAAACTTATGGATGTTTACATATCACGTCCTTTGTAAACCACATCTGAAACACACATCGGTTCCAGGTACCACGTGTAAACATGTCTTGAACTTGTTCTTCACATGGGATCACAGCCCTTCTGAAGAGGTGATATTTCCATCATTACCTCCTTCATGAGATTTTTCTCATGAAGGAGAAAGCGTGCATAAGGACTGTTTTGTTGTATACCAATGACAATTAAAGAATCTTGAACCTTTTGTCCATCTAATTCAGTGACCATAGATGGTTCTGTCAAGAGCTCAGCCAGGTGAAACAAAGGGAAATGCTTTTTAGCCAAATGCAACCAGTTAAAATATTAAATTAGAAGCAATATTCCTCTTTCTGTTCCTTGTTTTTTCTGTTTCTGGTGGCAGTGACCCGAATCACCTGTGGGGGTTGGGGACAAATCAGACTAAACAGCAGGTTAAAGATCTCCTCTCACCTTCCCAATCACAATAGTTTCACTCAGTGTGGTTTGTCCTCAGAGAATTAAACAGCCTCCAAGCCATGGATACATAAACACACACACACACACACACACATCAGATGTTCCAGAATACCACAATAACAACAGAGAAAGACTATGAAAAGCCCTGCAAGAGTTTTGTTGCTTCACCAAAGAGCAGCGATGAGATTCCAGAGAAGACACAAGCAACAAGGAACAGAACTCTAGTGAAGAAAACGTGACCTGTGAACTTGTGTTGTGTGTGTGTGTGTGTGTGTGTGTGTGTGTGTGTGTGTGTGTGTGTGTGTGTGTGTGTGTGTGTGTGTGTGTGTGTGTGTGTGTGTGTGTGTGCGCGCACACGCGGTTGGGGGGTTAACTTTTCTCCTATTTTTCAATTAAATGTTGTCATTTGTGAAGGTTAGCTTTACATGCAGTGTGAAAGGAGGAGAAAACCGACGGGTAGATGTGTGGGATGTGCAGCGGGAAGAAGCGTGCAGCTGGGATTTTTTTGCCAGAAGCAAGAGAGACATAGGAGCTGTGGTAGAAGTAAAGAGGAAGAAAGAAAGAAAGAAAGAAAGAAAGAAAGAAAGAAAGAAAGAAAGAAAGAAAGAAAGAAAGAAAGAAAGAAAGAAAGAAAGAAAGAAAGAAAAGGGCGGAGACAAGAAGATGACAGAAGGAAGAAGGATCTCTGCAACTTTAGGGAAACAGAAGGATGTGAGGCAAGTTTCTCCTTAAATACTATGAGGTGAAAACCCCAGAATAGACCCACAAACATTCGATGTTCAGAGCCAGACATAGACTGGAAGAGCTGAAATCTATTAAATAAACATCTTTATCTCAGCTTTAGCTTTTTTAAAAGAAAACAAAGTATCTTCTCTGTAGTTTCAGTGCACTCAGTCTGTACACTGTGATTTGATGTTTTTGTACACACACACACACACACACACACACACACCCCTCTCAAACACAAACACACACACACACACGATGTTGTGAAACCGAACACTCAGACAGACACGCTCCTCCTCAGAGCAGCAGGTCCCTGGCTGGAAGCAGCCGAGCTGTCAGTGACTGCCGCTGACACATGCTCTCTCTCAGCTCAGCTCAGAGTCACTGCTGGGGCAAACGGAGGAAGAGGAGGAGGAGGAGGAGCTGACTAAAGAAACTGAGAGACAAACCAGTGTTGGTGTGAATCTGTTATCTGTTTCTGGAGGAGCACATAGTCTGGACTGTCATTGTCCTTTTTTAACTGTAGTTATTCTTCTATTGGGTCACCTTTGCTTCAACGATGAGGAGAGACCGGTTCGTACTCGCTGCAACCCTCACAGTCATCTTCTCAGCTGATTTCTTCTTCATCCTTCTGCCAAAGCTGCAGAACTTGAGACAAACAGCTGGAAATGGTTGCCCATGTGAGCCCAACAACATCAGCAATCACAGCTTCCCAATCCTGGAGGGTTTGGCTACACCACAGCTCTCCAACTGGACACTTCCATACAGGACCACTCCATCTGATCAGACGGATAGAGGCTCAAAGCTGGAGAGGCTCTTTGCCCATCCGCTCTACAACATTCAGACTCCAGCTCTGAGGACAGAGGAGAGGCTGCTTGAGGTGGAGCAGTTGCTAGAGTACTACAGGAGGAAGGTTTCTCACTGGGAAAGGTCAGTTCTGCTTCTTTTTCCAGCTGAAAATAGCTCAGAGTCAGTTGCAAATTGACTTACAAGTTGCTTCACTTGATTGTGAAAGCTGAAAACACGTGTTGTGACTCACTGTGGTTGAAAGGCTGGGTCAGTGACACCGCAGTCAAACCCCCTCCAGGGTGCTATGGAACACAGGGACATAAAAGCAACGTGTCCATGGTAAGAGATAATAATCAGGATGTGCATGCAGCACAAAAGTCCATGTCAACATGATCCGGGACACAAAGATGTCATCATGACAGCATTCTCGTTTGGTTAGCAAGGACGGAGAGCGGCTAAAGCTTCTAATCTTTTTGGCCATCCTAGGCAAGCAATCAGGGATGCAGATTTTGCTCTCTTGGGATTCCGAACGAGAGAAAACATGGGCATTTAAAGGTCAGGCTTACTTTGAAGGATTGCTGCTGTCCTTAGAGTTTTGAACTAACACTATCTTAAGTTGAAGCTAGATCTGCTTTGGTTAAATCTAAAAAAAGAAGTGCCTGCTTAAAAGACCCACGCTAACGTTTGTAGATCTGGCCCAAAACGCTCAAAGTCTGGAAGTGTTGCAGCAGCAGCAGCATCTCGGTTCTCCAAACACACTCCAGCGCTGCTCAAGCCAGCAGTAAAAGCCATGTTTTCTAAACACTTTGCAGCCAGCGCTTGTTCAGAGTCGCGATTACCCCGATCTGTCACTTCAGGTTGCCAGGTGACGGAACAGGAAGGCCGATGGGCAAACAAACTTGTATTTTTAGCCCTTTGCTCCATTATCTGAGTTTGTTATTCAGCCTGTGATGGAGTTTGTCAGCTTTGACCCTGCACTGGGCCTCAAACATCAAAGCTTATTTCTGTCAGTGTCAGATGACTTCCTCCATCTGAAAATGAGAGGCTGTAGAAAATTACCGTTTCTGACAAAAGCTATAAAAAGTTTCCCCAAATCAAGAAAAAAGACTTGGCTGATACCAAACTAATGAGTTGGTCCTCCTTCACACTGGATGATGACCTCACTGCAACATGAATATTCATCAGAAACATGAATGATTGTTTCAGGCCCTTGGTGAGGTTTATGGGAACCCAATATATAATTATATACATTCAATAAAGGATCTCTGCTGGCTCCCATTAACAGTGACAAAGCACCATCACTATTGCCTTCACAGTGAAGGAGGTTTTCCAGAATTGTTCTAATAACAGGGTCTAAGTCTGATGTCTGCGTCCAATAATAACGATAGAACTAGAGAAGTCTCATTCATCTCTGTTCTGGGTCGTTCTCAGACATAAGAAACTATATAATGAGGCAGCGGCTTTGGCCAACCTCTCTGGGCTGGAACAGGAAATGACCTACGACCCGGATGCCAGCTGGCTGAAGTTCCACTTGGGAATAAACCGCTACGCTCTGTATTCCCAGGATGATTCCTCCATCCTCCAGCTCCTCAAAGACATGCAGAACATGAAAGTAGTGAATGCAGGTGAGGTCAAAGAAACAACCTAACTTATTTTATCAGTAAATGATTGTTTCATGCAATTTCTGCAGTCAATGACCTGAAAGCCTTCTTCTCTTACAGATTACACCCAGGACGAGAAAGCTTTGAAAGGAGAATGTGATTGCACTCAAGGTACATCAAACTTTAATGACACTTTTATTTTGTAAGACGTTTAAAAGTTTTTAACTTTTATTTTCCCCTTTGCTGCGCATCTGTTTAT
Source organism: Nothobranchius furzeri (assembly GCF_043380555.1). Taxonomy (NCBI): domain Eukaryota; kingdom Metazoa; phylum Chordata; class Actinopteri; order Cyprinodontiformes; family Nothobranchiidae; genus Nothobranchius; species Nothobranchius furzeri. The sequence goes on from NC_091756.1 coordinate 28,726,999, forward strand.
TTTATGTTATCAGTTTGATTTGACTGTAGGCTCTTTGTTTCTCTTGTTCTTTGCTGCTTGACAGCACCATCAGGCACACTACTTTCTTTGTGGCTTTGATTTTTTATTCAGCAACAAGAATTCAGATTTGTCTCCCATACACATGTGTTTGTTTATGTTTAAAGGCAGAACTTCTAGTTACTGTCTTCATGCTAGAGAACACCCTCAAAACCCCTCCAAATATGTCAGCTACCACTTTGCATCTAAAAAGTAGGCAAGTACGTTTTTATTTGCATAAAAACTTTAAAAAGTTTTAATTAAAAAGGGATTTAAATAAAAAAAAGACTACAAATACAGATAAATGCAAACAAGCACATCAAATATAGAAACTGAAGCTATTTAAAGCATCAATATTTGGTAAAAATTGGACCAAAAAACCAACATGTTTCATGAAAATATTTTGACTTAACTAATGAAAACTGAGTGCCACACAAACAATTACAAAGAACAATCATATCCTAAGAGACATCAAGCTTGATAAACAAGTAAATCTAACTAGATAAATTTCATTTCTTGCAGAAATGCTGTTTGAATGCTGCATGCTGAAACTGATAGCTGAAGCTGTTGGATAGCTTAACTAAAGCTGAAACTAAGCTAAATTGTCAAAATGAGCTGAATATATTTGAAGATGTAGGAGCAAAAATTACTAGCAAATGTTAGAAAGTCCAGAGAAAAAAGAGAAGATAATCCTTAACGGCAGAAAACTGAAATGTCTGAACATAGCTTAAAAACTGGACAGCTGTTATGTTTAAACAGCTGGTATTTGTAGGGTTTGTTTAATACTTAAATTTTCACAATTAGCTGAACTGTGAATTTGGCATCATATGCTGTATTCTGAAACTGATAGCTGAAGCTGCTGAAGAGCTGAAGTGAAGCTGAAACTAAGCTAATTTGTCAAAATGAGCTGAACATATTTGAAGATGTAGGAGCAAAAATCACTAACGAGCTGAAATGTTTAACCCTCCCACTGTCCTAATGGGTGACCCCGCGAGGAAAGTTGACCATTGAGCAGGGTTGATGGTTTTTCCCTTGGGTCCATGTGGCAGGGGTGAGGAGTGAGCACCACCTCACCCCTGCCACTTGGACCTCAAGGGATAAACCATCAGTCCTGCTCATTGGTCAACTTTCCTCGCGGGGTCACCCATTAGGACAGTGGGAGGGTTAAACAGCTGATCTGTTAGTAGAAGTGTCACAATTAGCTAAACTGTGACTTTAGCAGCATATGCTTAACAGCAGTGAGTAATAAGTGAGTAATAAGTGAGTGAGTGAGTGAGTGAGTGAGTGAGTGAGTGAGTGAGTGAGTGAGTGAGTGAGTGAGTGAGTGAGTGAGTGAGTGAGTGGTTCTGTTCCTGGTTTTCTGTAACTTTCTTTCTTTCTTTCTTTCTTGCCGGAACTAATAATCCTTGTGTTTGCGCATGGTTGGTATCTGAGTCATTATACAAAACATGTAAAAGATATCTAGAAGTCGAGTCATAAGTAGCTTAATACCTGTGACTGCTATAAACTTTGAAGGAAGTTTCTAGGTTGACGTATGCCAGAGTAGTTAACGTGGAATCTGAAACAGGAAAATCATAGTTAATGAAGCTATTATTATTATTAACTATTATTGGTACATCAGTGATAAAACAAACAATAGATTTTCTATATCAAGTAGCTAAGGGGGAGCATACATTAAAAAAATAAACAGACCTAAGAACACATCCCTGAGGAACCCCACAAGTGTCAGGGTTGCCTCAGAGGATGCACTATTATTTATCACAACATAAGAAGTAAACAACCTAAGAGTTAAACCAGCCAACCAATGTATCATTTTTATCAACCAATAAGAATTGCAAGATAGTGTGTCAAAATCAGCAGAAGCATTTCCAAACTTACAAAATGGCTGTTTTTCTATCTGCAACCTGTGTTTTTGTTCTTCACCAGTCACATGTGCGACCACAAAAACATTCCTCACTGCCAAGAAGAAACACCCACCTAAACCATCCGTCCATCCTGTTTAAACTTTGTTTTTCCCATTCTTTCAGTTCCAAACTGTGACACAGTCCGTCAACCACAACAGCTGCCTCGAGCAGCTGGGTTTGCTTTGAATCTTTTCCAGAAGTGTTTAGAATGTTAACTGCTTAAGATATGATTGTTAACTAATTATACCCTTGAGTTTCAGAGAGTGCAGCAGAGGAAGGCGAGTGTGTGGTTAGACACCATCGACTTTTATTTTATAGCCAAACAACATGAAGCTGTATGACCCACTGCTACCCTACCACTCAAGAGTCCAGACACTCCACTTCTCACTCATGAATGTGTTTTCTGTCCAGAAGTGGTGTTGAACATCTTTTGTGTTGTTTTCATTTTTCCTTCAGTGGTAAAACCCAGCGGGCATCATCTGAAGTTGGCTCTGAAAATGCACAACTTTGGCAAAGCAATGTTTAAACCAATGAGGTGAGGAGTGACTCGTCTTCATCGAGTGAGATAATTCCGTTTCTAACGATTGCGTGGTGCCCATGAAATCCAATAAATGCTATATTTCATGCTTTAGATCAGCTATCATCATATTAGAGTAAGAAGTCTGTCGTGTCACGCTCCAGCTTTACTTGTGTCTGGATAAATTACCCAGCTGGCTGTTAAAATGATAGTTTTACTCCTGCTGATTACATACTGCAGTCTAATGTGTGTGTGTGTGTGTGTGTGTGTGTGTGTGTGTGTGTGTGTGTGTGTGTGTGTGCGTGCGTGCGTGCGTGCGTGCGTGCGTGCGTGTGTGTGTGTGTCTGTGTGTGTGTTTCAGGCAGCAGAGGGAGGAGGAGACACCAGAGGATGTCTTCTACTTTGTTGACTTCCAGAGACACAACGCAGAAATTGCTGCCTTTCACCTGGACAGGTGCAGTTACTTTCACTCCTCCTACTTTCACCGTCTGCTGTATAAACGTACAAGACTATATTTAGTGAGTTTTTATTTTTTATTTTTTTAAATAACCAGCAATAAATCTGCTTAGTCATTTTGGAGACATATATAGACTGTTCTTCATGTTTTTCGTACCGTGTCCCAAAGCAGTCACAGGCAGCCCAACAGGCTCCTTCTCAGCTACACTCAGAGCAGCAGATGCTCACTCCTTCACCTTCAGCCTGCAAATGAATGGTACGAACAGAACGTCATTGTGAGCCACATGTTTGTCTATGATTTCCTTCAGAAACTGGTCACGCCCCAAGTGGAGAAATTAAAGTATCTCGGGGTCTTGTTCACAAGTAAAGGAAAGATGGAGCGTGAGATCGATGGTCGGATTGTGCTGCATCTGCAGTGATGTGGGTGTTGTACCAGTCTGTTGTGGTGAAGAGAGAGCTTAGTTAGAAGGCAAAGTTCTTGATTTACCGGTCGATCTACGTTCCTACCCTCACCCATGGACGTAATTTTCACTTTAGAAGTGGGGGGGACACGGGGGGTGGGGGGTATCTTTACGTATGTTCTAATGGGAAACAGGCTTCAACACAAACGGTTGTTTTCTGCTTGGTCCTAGAGCTCAACCAATGTCAATTTAATATAAAGTAATATTGTTTTTGGATGGTAAAAAGTGCAGGGGTCAAAACTTGACTTTGGAAAAAGTTGGGGGGGACATGTCCCCCCCCAAATTACATCCATGCCCTCACCTATTGTCACGAGCTTTGGGTAGTGAACGAGAGAATGAGTTCATAGATGCAAGCGGCCAAAATTAGTTTTCTCCACAGGATGGTTGGGCTCTGCCTTAGAGATAGGGTGAGAAGCTTGATCATCTGGAAGGAACTTGGAGTAGATCAGCTGTTCCTCCACACTGAGAGGAGCCAGTTGAGGTGGCTCGGGCATCTGGTCAGGATGCCTCCTGGACGCCTCCCTGGTGAGGTTTTCTGGGTACGTTCAACCGGAAGAAGACCTAAACCAAGACCCAGAACACGTTGGAGGGACTATGTCTAAAGGCTGGCATGGGAACGCCTTGGGATTCTCTCAGAGGAGCTGGCCTAAGTGGCTGGGGAGAGGGAAGTCTGGACCTCCATGCTTAGGCTGCTGGCCCAGTGATCTGACCCTGGAAAAGATGTTGAAAATGGATGGATGGGTGTTTGTCTAAGTTTTCCCTCATAAAATGCTCTTTACAATTACATCCATCTGGTATATCACACACATTAGGTGACAACATTAGCTGCTTGGGCGAGTTGGAAAACCAGTTTCCTGTCAGGTTTAAACTTTTGTTGGTCAACATGAACAGGGTTGGGGGAGGTCACCCATCGGCCAACTCACCAGCATTGAAAACATGCTCTTGCTGCGTTTCCTGTTGTAGGGTCATTTTGTCTGCTGGTTAATGTTTGTGTTTAGCTCAGAGATCCCCGCAGCCTCAGCACGCTTTTATTTTCTCAGCTGCCTCTCATGTCGAGGGTTCTCCATTTTAGACACATTTACAAAAACGTGCCTAAAATGGTTTTTCTTCATGAAAAAAAGAAACACCAAGAAAACAGAAAGTTGTCAAACAACCGTCTCTCATCTGTTAGCATCAACACTTTACAGACGTGTTACAGCCACGGCTCTTGTGGGATGGGATAGACTACACAACATGCACCCTCTTACCCACAAGGGTCAAAACTACATGAACATCAAACTTTGTTCTTGTTTTGAAACGAGTAATCAGAAAAGTTGAGGCAGATTTATTACAAAAACCTAAAGATCTAAAAGTTGACTGATAAGACAATTCTGAACATTTTCTTCCGCTTCCAAAAGATTTGAGTCAGCTCTGCTTTCCCAACTGGCTGATCAGTGTAAACCACAGTGTTTGTACACAGACTCAAAATGTCTTTATCCAGCTGATTCACTCTCAAACACAGTCTTCTGAGCGAGACGGTGTCATTAAGAACCCACATGGCGATCAGTCAGCACTTCGCCACGCAAGGCACAAAACAGATGAAGCAACTTGAACCTGCTCACATAAAAAAAAACTTTTACTGTTTCTGCTTTCCCAGATGGGTCACGCTTTCAGTCTGAGGCAGCTTCAGAGCGTCGCCTCTGTTGTGTCTGACTTGACTCATCTTTATCCCCAGCAATCAGGGCTTAGGGAGCGTCAGCAACTTTAGAAACACAAATTCAGCTCGACGCGCCCACTGCAGGTTTGTGAAACCTGACCGGGAAGATCTTGAGCATGGCTGTCAGAAGATGCATTTATTAGAAGAGTCGCTTATTTTTACTGGGGAAAAAATAAATCCATCATCTTGTCATATTTATATCATGATTATCTGTATTTATTTTTGGAACTCTCATTCATATTTAGGATCTTGGACTTTCGAAGGGTTCCACCTGTGTCCGGCAGGCTGGTGAACGTCACCGGAGACATTCTCCAAGCAACCCACAATGAAGACCTTCGAGCAGTGTTCTTCACCTCACCAGGTACCTGTGGGAGTCTTTTGAGTACAAATTAAGGTTTTTTATATCATTGATTAAAATAACTTACTTTTGATGAACATAACATCTATGATAGTTTCCAGTCAGGTTTTCGTAGAGCTCATTCTACTGAAACAGCTCTTCTTAGGGTCTCTAATGACCTTCTGACTCACAGTGATGCAGGGGACTGTTCTGTTCTGGTCCTGCTGGACCTGGGTAGGCCTATCAGGATCTGCTCTGGAGTGGTTCTCCTATTATCTCTCTAAGCGGTCCTTTTCTGTCGCCGTCTCCAAGTTTAGGTCCTCCACCACCTCTCTTACCCATGGTGTCCCACAAGGTTCTGTGCTGGGGCCTCTGCTCTTCCTCCTCTATCTGCTTCCTCTTCAGCACATCCTGAGCTCCTTCAAAGGAATCTCCTACCATCTTTATGCAGATGACATCCAACTGTACATCTCCTTTAAGCCCCATGAGATGTCTAAGCTGCAGCTGTTACACACCTGCTTAGACTCTATCAAAACCTGGATGGCTGGGAGCTTTCTTCAGCTGAATGAAGATAAGACTGAGATCCTCATCTGTGCCCCAGACAAGCTGGTTCCCAAAGTCAGAGACTCTCTTGGTCACCTTGCTTCTCACATCAAACCTTCTGTCAGGAATCTTGGTGTGACCTTTGACCCAGCTTTCACCCTAGATTCTCATGTCAGTTCTCTTGTTCGCTCTTCCTTCTTCCATCTCAGGAACATTGCTAAGCTGAGTCCCATTCTGTCTCGCTCTGAACTTGAGACAGTTCTCCACACCTTCATCTCCTCACGCTTAGACTACTGTAACTCTCTTTTCACGTGTCTGAGCAGAACCTCCCTGAAACATCTACAGGTGGTTCAGAATGCCTGTGCTCGGCTTCTGACCAAGTCCTCCAAACACACCCACATCACCCCGCTTCTCCTCCAGCTTCACTGGCTGCCAGTCAACTTCAGGGTTCATTTCAAGATCCTGGTTCTGGTCTATAGGGCCTTACATGGACAAGCACCATCTTATATTGGTGATCTTCTTAGTCCCTACACCCCCAGCAGGTCCCTGAGGTCCAGTGACCAAAGCCTACTGGTTGTGCAGCACCAGGCTAAAGACCAAAGGTGACAGATCATTTGCTGCTGTGGCCCCCAGACTCTGGAACACTCTCCCCCTGAAACTGAGATCAGTGGACTCAGTGGTCTCCTTTAAAAAGCAGCTGAAGACTCACTTGTTCAAAGTGGCTTTTGTGTGACCTTCTTCACCACTCTCTCTTTATTCTGCTCTCCCCACCTATTCCACTTTCCTCAGGATCCACTGATTTCCCTCTTTCCTATTCACTCTCTCTTTCTTAACATTTTTTTTTCTTTTAAATCGCAATTGCTTATTTTTGCTAATTTTAAATATATTTTTAAACATTTTCTAAATGCTTTTTTATATTTTTACATTTTTTTTATATTTTTTGTTTTTGTGAAGCGCCTCGTGATTTTTATCTTGAGAGGCGCTATAGAAATGATATTTTCTTCTTCTTCTTCTTCCTGTGAACTTTAAGTCCAATTAGTGAGGGGACTTACTGGGGTAAAATGAGTTCAGCGAGTGAGGGGATGGGTAACGAGCCGGGGGTATCCAGGTGAGCGGTTCCAGAGCTGGAGAAGGAGCGGGTAGTCATTGGAGAGCGGGTAGGTCAGAGGTGAATGGATGACGTGCCGTGTGAGCAGAGCAGAGTCCTATTGAGCGTGGTGAGGGAATAATCCAGAGATGAGGAGAACCTGAGGTCAGAGATCCAAGAGACGTAAAGTCACAAAAGTCCCAGGTAAAGATACACGTAATGATGTTCACAAAAAACCAAGAGGCAGGTACGAGGGCTGGAAACTACCAATCAGTAGCAATCATCCGACGTCGAGTAGTGTCCCATTCCTCCTTAAGACGCCAACCCGCTGATTAGCTGATCAGGTGCAGCTGCCGCTCCCTCTCCTGCAAGACACAACTCAGAGATCTCATGTAGAGAGACGAGTACTCACCCCCGGCTCATGACATGGTTCCCAAGGTCAGGGTCAGGACCCGCCTGGGGGTCAAGCAAAATATGTTTGAGGTCTGGAAATTATCTCTTTAAAAATGGATTTGTTACATATTATATGATAATAAATTTGCTTTTTAGCAATGTTTATGAAATCTAACCACCAATATCTTGGAGTTCTGTCATGCTGAGGGTCAGAAGCTAAAACAGCTCCTGGGGTTAGGGTTACTGCTGCTTTTTTAGTGATAAAGATAACTTTTTCTTTGACATAATTTTTGTTTAGGTTGAGTTTGGTTCTTAACTAGAGTAGATTTCTATTCTTCTATTGTAAATGGTTAGAAAGATCATCTTTTCTGAAGTGACTACAGCAGATAGCTGTCTCCTTTAGAAAAGCTTTGACTAAACTTCTTCTGCTCATCTTCCCCCTCAGCGAACAACACGTGTTTCTTTGCTAAGTGCCTCTACGTGTGTAAAACGGAGTACGCTGTGTGTGGGAGCCCGGATCTGCTGGAGGGCTCGCTGTCAGCATACCTGCCGGGCCTCAGCATCGCTCCACGCCTCTCCATCCCCAACCCTTGGACTCGCTCGTACACCTTTACAGAACGCCAGGAGTAAGATTTAAACACCTGGAGGCTTAAAAGGTTTCCAACATAACATCATTTGTTGTATTTTGATTCCTTTTTCTTCTATTTGTCTTCATAGGTGGGAAGTGAATCCTTTCTACTGTGACTCAATAAAGCAAACTCATCCATATAGCTCTGGCAACAGGCTGCTCAACATCATAGACATGTCCATTTTTGACTTCCTAACAGGTACTTTGTGTCACATAATCATATCAAATCTGAGGATTTATTATCAAACTGTCTTTCATTCGTGGCCAGGTAACATGGACAGACATCATTATGAGATTTTTACTAAATTTGGAGAAGAAGGGTTTCTTCTTCACTTGGACAACGCCAGAGGGTGAGAGTGGAAATGTCTGAATTCACCTCTTTGTAGTTTTCTTCTACGTTTGGCTCCATGTTTTTATTATTTTGCTCAGGTTTGGGAAGTCCTCTCATGATGAGATGTCCATCCTAGCTCCACTATCCCAGTGCTGCATGTGAGTATTCCAGATTTCCTTTTGAGCGGGAATGGATGATTAAGAGTGAGGAGCTCGGACATTCGGGAGGGACTCGGAGTAGAGCCGCTGCTCCTCCACATCGAGAGGAGTCAGTTGAGGTGGTTTGGGCATCTTGTTAGGATTCCTCCTGGAGGCCTCCCCAGGGAAGTGTTTCAGGCATGTCCTGCTGGCAGGAGGCCCTCTGGTCGACCCAGGACACGTTGGAGAATGTACATCTCCGATCTGGCCCAGGAACGCCTTGAGGTCCTACTGGATGAACTGGTGGAGGTGGCCGGGGAGAGGACAGTCTGGAACTCCCTAGTTGGGATGCTGCCCTCCGCAACCCGGATCCGATAGGCAGAAAAAGATGAGACAAGACGGATGATCAAACCAAAACAACGTCTCACTGTTATCTTTCAGAGTGAAGCGCTCCACGCTGCTCAGACTGCAGCTCCTGTCCCAGTCAGAGTTCAGGCTCAGTGATGTGATGAGGGAGTCCCTAGACGGAGACCCTTTGAGGCCAGTTCTGACTGAACCCCACCTCTTGGCTCTGGACCGCAGGTTAAAGAAGGTCCTCCGAGTGGTCCAGCACTGCATCCGGAGGCTGGGCAAGGAGGAGGTGATCACTTCAGACTTTATCAAACCCACAGTAGGACCTCAGACTACTATGGTGATGACACAGGAGAGGTAGCAGAAGATCAAGCCATCGTCCGTAGACACCAAAGCTGCTTGTAGAGACTTCAGGATGAAATCTGAATCAAGGATCAGAGCTCTTTATCTGAGGAACTTGACGGAGAAACAAACACAAATATCAATCTATAAATCTAGTAATAAAGAAATACAGGTGATGCAAACACGATGTCCATATTAGGACTTCCTAATGTCTCAGAGACATTAAGGTTTTAGACACGTTAGAAGCAGGAAACAGAAACTAACTTCAGCATTCAAATTTACTTTTTCTCCTGGTGCCAGAGGATCTTTAGTTGAGCCGTGACCTTTCATTTAAAGTCTAAATTTGATTTCCCGAGACCTAAGAATGTCCTAAATTCTTCTTTTTCAATTTTCAAGAAACTCCTGAAGACCTTGCTCTTCAGAGAGCATCTTCTAAACCAGCACCCTCCCTGCACCCCCCCCCCCCCCTACTGTCCACTCCTTTGTTCCCTCCTCTTCATTATTGATGTCAAGTTGTTGTTATTGTTGTTGTTAGCCTCAAGGGCAACATGCCGATTATCACTTGTAAGTCGCTTTGGACCAAAGCGTCTGCTAAATACATAAATACATAAATTGGACTTAAGCTACTATAAACCCCACCCAAACCCAGCAGCAGGGTCAGAGGTCGTGCACTGGAACTGTTGTTTATCAGAAATGTCCTGGTTGTGATTGTGAAAATATTTTTTTTTATCTAAAATAAAGCTATTTTCTATCACGACGAATGCTTTAAAGCTCTTTATTACCACAAGCTTGAGTGGGAGGAGAAGTGTGCGTGGTAAAATCTGTTTAACGGCTCACTCCACCCTGTTCTCCAGACTTATAATCCTGTTTCATCAGCGAGCAAACGCCCTGATGACACCAGGTCCTGTCTGCAGAGTCACAATCAGGCCCTGTGTCGTCCAAACAGAACATATCCGAATCAAATAAAGCAACCTGTGAACTTTGCCTTTGTGAACTTGACCTTGCTAACTCCTCACGTCTCATTCAACAACCTACTCATCACATTATTGTGCGACCACAAATATGTAGGAGATCCTAGATTTGGTGAAGCAGGCTGAGAGCTGCCGTCTCGCTCAAGCAGGTTGTTTGTTTTCTTTTTGCAAAATGACAAGTGTGAACTTCTGAGGGATAATTATGAGGTCTGAAACCTGCAAATGCTGACACGTGTGTGTGTGTGTGTGTGTGTGTGTGTGTGTGTGTGTGTGTGTGTGTGTGTGTGTGTGTGTGTGTGTGTGTGTGTGTGTGTGTGTGTGTGTGTGTGTGTGTGTGTGTGTGTGTGTGTGTTAATAAAACCTCTGAATGGCGCCCTCTGCTGCCCTGATGCTAATAGTGTTTCAGCAGTACGGTGCTCATCTTTAAAACACATTTTAAACTAAACTGAAACAGATTCTAAGTTATAAACATGCCGCTTTGCTTTGCTGATTATTTCTTTCACAAGTGCAATGCTGTAGAAAAGTTGTTCCTCCTAAAGATGTCCACCATTTTCTGCTTTTTCTGTTGTGGTAAAATATTTCAAACCAACACATAAATGTTGTCAAAGATAACAAGAGTAAACACAAAATACAATTTAAATTTTATTATGATGGAATAATATATAAATGTTTATGATGACTAATGAGGCTCTCACATTGCATTCTGCTTTACAAAATTGTTCTAATTCAGCCATGTTGGAGGGTTTTCCAGCATGAAGGTCAGAGGTCAGACGTTATCCGTCAGGATGTTGTGATGGAGAGATTTCATGGTTCCATCAGTGACCGCGAGTGGTCACTGATGGAACCCCAGACTGTTGTAGTTTTACATCAGCTCAAACAGGAAGTTCCTATTTTCTCACATCAGTCCACAGAATTGTTTCACAAAGGTTTTTGAGATCTTTTTGATGTTCTTGGCAAACGTGCTGAACCCTGACCTCTGACCTTAACCTGAACCAAGGGAGGCCTACCGGGCTGTAGACGGTTTTCTGGGTTCTTTGTTATTAAACGTAATCAGATAGTGACATGATGTCTTTTAGTTGGTCATCTTTTATCCGTGTCAGTGATTACTTCCACCGGTCTGGAAGCACTCGGGCCTGGCTGCTGAAACTACACTGAGCTTTCCAAATGACGTGGCTAATCAGCGACTTCGTTTGCCAAGGAGGATAATTGTTTTTGCGTTAAAATCCCGGTTTGTTTGGGCAGCCTTTCTCCTGGATGAATCACTGAGAACAGCGTTTTATGTGTAGGTCATTTTTGTCTGATGCTAAAATTTGTCACGTTTACTCATCTGAAATATTTAGGTGAGGAAGAAGCAAACAACATAAATCAGTAAAAAATACCTTTTTACTGCTTAAACAAAACTACTTGAAACTTTGCAAAACTGATGTCCTTTTCTCAGCGTAGATTTCTTTATAGCTTCCAAATAAAACCCACTTTACCTAAAACATCAACAGCATATCGGGTCCACACTCACCCTTATTTTGTATATCGGCCAACATCCTCTTTAGCTGAGCCGATTTCATATCAGGCACATCTGCGGGCAGCCCAGTGCTGCTGCTGACATTTACATTAACCTTTTTTTATTTGCCTGCTTTTAATACTTGGTAAATAAGTTTATGGATTTGACTAATTTAGGATAATGTGTGATTTTGAATTAGTTTTAAATTAAATATGGTTCAGCAAACTTGTGCCCACTGCTGTTCACTTGAGCATGAAGAGGAAGACGTGGGCCATGGGCTGACTGTCACATCTAACTAAAGGCAACAGAAAAACCAAATCAGCTGGTCTCTATTTCAGATAGTCGATCAAAGGAGAGGAGATACTGAAATGTTCACAAATCAATGAAGCCCGAGACAAATTTTGAATCATTTTTTACTTTTTTTATTGCTTAAACTGCCATCTGGAACAATCTATACCAAAAGAGGATAAACATCTTTGCACATACAGGAGGTGAAACTAGATACAGTGTAGAATAGAAAAAGAATGGTCCTCCGAGGGGCTGCAGCCCGCCGAGCTCTGAAGGTTGGGCTTAAGCGAGTGTGACTGACTACGACCGTGAGTCCAGGTCAGGTAAGCTAAGGCAAACCGGGACGATTGCAGTGTGGACTAAACTCTAGGATGCAGCTATTTACATGAAAAACAAACAAACCCCTCCACCCTAACGGGGGTCTTTTCCTGCAGATCGGGATAAACGGGATGTGCTGTCAATGGACACAAAGCCACATGTCACCACACCCACAAGGAGAACCTGAGGGTCGGGGGGAACAGACGATCAGTAAGAAAACTCCTCTCACCGACCTGCTAACAGTACCCAGACCAAACATACACCTGCAGCTCGTCCATGAGCGCTCGGTGAGACTAACAGACATTTATAGGTCTTTTCTTGAGAGAGAGGAATGAAAAGGTAACTCAGTCTCATCAATGTCATTTCTAAAAAAGCCATCTAGTCATGAAGCTGTTAAGCAGGGAGTAACAAATCAAATAAATGACTAATTCCTGCTGCTGCACCTAGCTGCAGGATGCATTGTGTCTTTTCCTTTTTCTTTTAACACAAACTTCCTTTTCCACCGGAGGCCCAGCACGTCGGGCCCAGCCAGCGTAACAGAGCGGGTCCCACCAGCTAGTTCGATGGAAATGGTCGTCTTCATTAGCGGTCAGCTAATGAGACTATAAACAAACACCAGCTCACGCTGCCCACCTCCTACAGAAACACTCCACCCACCAACACCACTTAATAAACCTGTCATCTGATGTTAAAGTCTCCCATCACTATTTTAAAATCATTTTTTTACACAATACAAGTAGATACTGTTGTGTCAGTTGACAAGAAGAATCATTTATTATTTACTTTGTGGCACTCGACACCTAAAATAGAATTTATGGAAAAATAAGTGTTTACAAAAGACAGTTAAACATCTATATTTATATAGATTTTAAGATCACCATCACTCCAAACCAGATGATTCTCAAAAATAATAATGATGATTATTTGAACTATACTAGGAGAACATTTGCTTGTAAATCATAGCAGAAGAGCGACCATGATATTTGGTGTGTACTAAATAAACTGAATACTGAAATTCACGTAATACTCTTTTTCTTCTTTTGTGTTTTAGTATTTGTATTCCCCTCAGAGTATTCAAGGCAGTTCTTGTGTGGTTGTTCAGTCGATTTCGGAGGACGATAAGGGTTGTAACGACTACTTGTTGGAGCTCCAGGAACGTTCCACGCCTGTGTGCATCTCTGCGCTGTGTGACGAGAATCAAACATTTGGCACTAGCCTGGCAGCTGCACAGTAAAACCCTTAAGTTGTGTGAGCTCTCACAAAGTAGGCGAGGACACATCGTCGTGTCCGTCTAAAAGTAACAAAAACAACAAGTGGAGCGTCACGTAACAGATTAAAACGAATGTAGAAACCTAAAGGCTGACCGATTACATCACATCCTCCCTGCCTTCTACAGTTTTAAAAGTGTACCTAAACCAGCTAACCTAAAGAAAACACGCCATCTAGTAAAAACAAAAGCGCTTTATTTCTTTTTAAAGGTCTGATTGTCTCACCAGTCTGAGACCCTAAAGCAGATCTCCTGCTTTGAGTTCAAATCTAAAACAAAAATGTAACCAGCAAATATAGATATTTATATATGGAAGATAAGTAACCTGTGATGTAACTGTGCCTACAAGGTAGCAGCTGGTAAAAGCGCTGGTGAGTGGCTGAAAGTCACCACCACGGTGGTAACAGCATAAGAACTGGTGCAGGTGGAACAAAACCAGGAGTAAAAAGCAAAAAGAAACAAAAGCAAAGTGACAAAAGAATAAGAATAAGCTAATGGGATGTGTGGACCCTGGGTCTGAGAGAAGAGGAGGGTGGGGGTGTGGCCAGAGGAGGAGCGACGCCCCCTCAGACAGACAGTGACACAAAGCTGTTGTACTGCTGGATGTTGCGTTTAAGTATGTCTGAACACGGGCCCAGAACGCGCTCGAAGCGGGGCCGGTCCAGCTTAACGCACTTCAGGGGGCCACGGGCGACCACCGTGGCGGCACGAGGACGGTTCATCAGCAGAGCGATCTCACCTGGGAAACACAAGAAACAGGACGTCCAGATGAGGACACACACAGCTCTGACCTGTCCGTATCAAACAAGTCTCTATTCAATAACAGATCACCATTTTACAAATAATCAGATCTGTTTATTAGTTAATGCATGGATGAATCGATGCAAGTCAGATTAATGGGCCATTCCCATCTGTACCGGATCGGCCCGGGCCGGATAGCCCCAGTCGGCCCCAGCCTGGCCCGGTTGATTCCACACATCCTTGTCTTAAGCCCATGTGGGCTGATTCTACCCACCAATCAGAGGCTTGCTCTAATGGAAGGTGTGAATTTGCTGTCAGCAGTGGGTGTGTTGGCCCTGGTCGGCCTGAAGCAGACCCCCTCGAGAAGAGGGCTGAGAATGAGCCTTGGTTGGCCCGGAAAAATACCAGGCCACCCAGATATGTAAACAACCTACGCTACCCGGCCCGGGCCGACCCGGTACAGATGGGAATGGCCCATTAGATGTTTAACCAATTATTAGGCTCACCATATTGAATATTGGCTGATTATGATCAACAAAGGATATATTGACACATTTATAACCAATACTAAATAAATTATTTTTAAAGATCACTCACATAAGTCACTTCTTATGTGTTTTCTTGTTGCCAACAGTTAACCAGATTCATCTGAACATATTAAAGAAAACACGATGTTGCTACAGTTCTTACCAAAGTAGTCTGATGGTCCTAATCGTCCAACTTCAACAAACTCCTCGTTCTCTGAGCGCCGCTGCAAAACTGCTGCACAGCCCTGGAACACACACACCCACATATAACTAATATATTGCACTTCATGCACTGCAAATACTGGTTTGGAAGGAGCGGGGATGAAAATGTTAACACATTATTAGTGTTAACTAATGAAACGCCTAATGCTGACAGTTTATTTATCACGCACCAAGACACTTTTGTCCTTTTTATTTTTAAAGTCTGTTTCTCTCTGCACCCAGACGTTCCCCGGGTCACAGCAGGGCCGAGATCTGCATCACTATTGTTTGAGGTTAAAGTCTGATGTTTTCACCAATGACATCATTGTGGGTGGGGCAATTAAATGGAACATGAGAACGCCGCAGATCTTCCACAAGAACATTTCCATTTAATATTTCCAGAGTTGATCAAACTAAATTTATTTGTGAACGCTGCCATGCTGAACTTTCCTGTCAGTGGAGTTTAAATGATCACCTAAATGCAAAAACACGATCGATGGCTTTAGATCAGCGCCGCAAACACACAGCAGAGGCTTCAACGGGCTACATGTGATACAACATGCAGGAGAATGGTAGATAAATGGAAGCATGTAGTGATGCTCGATATTGGCTCCCGACACTGATATACGCAGGGGTCACTCTTAATAAAAAAAAAAATTAAAAATTTGTTATCATGCATGCTTTAAACCAGGGGTCGGCAACCCGCGGCTCTTCCATCCATCTGATGCGGCTCTCTGTGCTTGTAAAATGACGAATGGATATTTAAATAAAATGCTTTATATTTTACTGCATTAATTTTACATCTGTATGCCAATTCTAAATGTAAAGATTGTCTGCGTAAACCTGAACAGGTCCAACCCGGTCTTACTGTGAGACCGGGTTGATACGTCACGCTTGTGCGTAATCATATCGGCGCATTCTGAGCTGAAGAGGATGTCAGATTCTGGGATTCTCCTCAGACGGCTCCTGGATGTGTCGCCACATTGGAGACAGGAACAAGCGCTATTCAGCCAAAGTTTCATAATCAGGGAACATTTTCTAAGTGACAAGTCTCGCTTCAGACGGAGGAATCTTCCCGCATGCGCTCTGGTTCTGCGACGCGCTCCAAGCCCCTCTCCACATCTTCAGCTCGCTGTGCACCGTGCGTACGCGCTGACAGCGAGCTGCGCTGAGCGGTGTCCAGCTCAGATGTTCAGATGGGAATCTTTTCTTGAGTGATTTAGCTACATCTGCGATGTGCATAACGAATAAAGAGTCAGTTCGTCTGCATGCGTCGGGGTAATTCTTTCTATTCTTTCTCTGTCAAAATAAACGGCCAAATACGGGAACTATCCGGTCAACACAACACAAGCCCTGCTTTTAACTGTTCTGTTTTCTTGTGAAAATTGTTACAAAGAGATATAATTTAACTTGATTAACACCAGAGCCAGGCGCACAGCGCCGTTGTCTCCGTCGCTGTAAATGAGGGAAAAACAGAATGATCGGATCCTTTTCTGACCTTCCCCACCTACAAAGTTCAATTACAACAATCAAACCAGAGCCTGGATTTGTATTCTGAACAGTCTAAACATGTTTTAAAAAGAAATGTATGACAAAAGTGGAAACTCAGTAAAACCACCAACAGGGTGAAAAATATCAAAATCCTGTAGGCAGAGACGGGCTACAACTTCTGGATCCATTTTATATAAATCGTTTTATTGATAATCTTCTTATGAAAGACAGCTTTGACGTACACGAGCGACCGGTACCGGCTGCTGTCACCTGTTGTGAGCAGCTCTCTGCTGTCTGAGGGTAGGCCCCGCCCACAACGCCGCGGCTGCTGTGGCTCCCAGTGTTTTCTTTACTGTGGGAAACGGGTAATAATGGCTCTTTGATGGGAACAGGTTGCCGACCCCTGCTTTAAACATTATCCATGCAAAATTGCAGACAACTTCAATGCATGTTAGTAATAGATAAAAGAAGCAGCTGAAGACATTCTCCTTGAGATAATCTGGACTAACGCTCTGTGACGCCTTTAGGCCTCAATTAATTATCCAGTTCATTATGGGAAAAAGGTTGATTAGGTTAGTAGGTGATAAAAAGATTCAAATGTTTTAGGTTTTGGAAATGGATCAAAGTGAGACATCACTGTTTCAAACAATCTTTGTTAAACTGTCTGAGCAAAACACGACAGAGCGAGTGCTCTGTGCCTTAGCTGCCGGTGTGTTTACATCCTACATTTAAGCAGAAACTAGAGAATTAACGGGTCATCAAGAACACGTTGATTTAGCCTTAACGTGGGCGCCTTGGAGAACATTTGTCTTTGTAAGTATCTATTTGTTTAGGGAATGTTTGGGCATGTGTTAAAGTGACCTAGCTGATAAAGTGTAAGCAGCGTGAGCGTACACATGCTATGCGAGGCTAGTTGCTAAGCTAAGATGTGTGCGTCAGTCAGTAATGTATTTCTTTTGGTTTCTGTAGATTGTAGTTATGTTGATAAAACATTTATAACGATCGTCATTTAAGAAACACGAGCCTTGGGGATAAGATTCTTGTGTTTGGGTGTTTGCTAGCTGCTACGTGCTCTAAGGACGGCAGATCCTCCCCACACGGTGCAAATTCCTAATTATCCACAAGTTCTGCCAAATAAAACCAAAATATCTCAAAACTAATCATCAGATCTGTCATATTTTGGCATTATGAGAGAGAGGAGATGAAGCCAAAGAGTTTGATGTGTAATATGTGCGTGGTGTGTAAAAGTTGGATCACTAAAGGGGTAAAAACCGATACTAATATTTTCCGATATTACCCTTTAAAGCAAAAATCATCTGATAATATCAGCAGACCGATGATATTGGACATCCACAGAAGCAAGACAAGCTAACAGATGCCACAACAGAGGGAAGCTACATGCTAATTAGCATCATGGAGGATGAAGTCTGAGGAGCTCTAATGTTCCCCTGTGCTACACTGGGAGGTGGACTTGCTGCTTATGAATTAACTTTTTGCATTTTGAGCGTGCAGTATCCTTTAGACGTAAAACCTTTTTATAAAATGTCCTAGACAGCATTAGTCATCGTTCGCCAAAAGGAAGTAGGTTTCTCTGCTCCTACTTCTTATAAAAACATTGGAAACATGAGAAATATCATGTGATGATACATTTAAAAATTGTAATTAATCACAAATAAAACGTTTTAATGCACCGACAGCCATGAGTATATTGGGTTGTGCATGAACCTCTAAGATTATGAAGAACTCGTCTCCTGGCTCTCCCTGCACAACGATCTTCTGTCCATCCTCAAACTGGACGGGTTCTAAGGCATCGGCCACCGTCAGGCGCTCCCACTTATCAAGAGACTCTGAGGAGGGAGAACACAGATGTTGATCTGATAGACCATGATAACACAAAAGGCTGAGCCCGCTCTGATTATGTCTAGATATATTTTTACATACACCTTCATGTTATTTTAAACTCCAGATCTAACACCAATAACTCCACTCCGTGTTTATTTTTAAACTTCTACACAGCAGCTGATGAGAACTAAACACACCCACCTAGAATGGACACTTTCCTGAGGAACTCCTCGTACATCTTTCTCTTTCTCAAAGTGCTTCCCTGAAAGAAAGAGGGTGGGTGTTACTCCAACTCCGTGAGATGATCCACAGAGTCGACGAGAAGTTCCCTCACCATCAGTATTCTCCTGTAGCTGTCTCTGTCGATGCCCCACAGCTTCACATTGGTCTTGGCTCTAACGGTGGCTGCCCTCGGGGTGCCGTAGATCAGTGCCAGCTCTCCAAAGCTGCCCCCCTCGCCGATGCTGGTCACCCATTCGTTGTTCACGTACACCTGTGGAATCAGACAGGTACGAACCATGCCTCAGAAAAGGATCAACAAAGGTCTTTATGTTAGAAAACCAAGTAAAGATGCTCACATCCATTTCTCCTTGGTCGATGACGTAGAAGTTGTCACCCTCATCACCTGAACACATAGAACAATACATTTAGTATCGCACTGGTCATAATATCGTCAATATTTTAGATAACACATGAAACATGTGCTCCTACCCTGCTGAATGACAGTTTCCCCGGCAATATAAGTGACTGGAAACATTGCATCAAATATGTCGCTGGGGATAAAACACACCAGTGAGTTGATCCGATGAACACAAATAACTTAAAATCCACGTTTCACTTGAAAAAGCTTCAAATAAACACGATCTATGGCCCGGTACCTTCTCTCGTTGTCATCCAGGTGTGAGAACAGCACATTCTTTTCAATGGCTTTAGCCAAAGCAGCCATCGTTTTGTAGTCTTTTGGAATGACCTGTAATTATAGAATTAAAGAAAGAGATTTTACTATCAGATATCATCAGAATCACTACAATACGGTTCGCACACTGGAGTGATTAAACTACCTTTCTGACATACGAGGCTGCATCTTCCTCTGTGTACACCTCTGCACTGAAGGCTCCTCTTCGTCGGCGACCCTTTACCACGGGGTTCATGGGTGGAGACACCTCCTCATCGCGAGAGTCTGAGCGGGAACTGCTGGCTTTCTGCTGGCTCTGGATCTGCTTGGCCTCCTCCTGCAGGAGTCAAAGAGAAGACTAGTGTTCCAGGATGCAGCCCCATCAGCCACCGATGTGGAATAAACCTCCAAGGGTTCAGATGTCACTCAAACATCATTTCTAAATATGTTTATGTATTTAGCAGCTGCTTTGGTTCATAGCAACTTACAAGTGATAATGAAGCCAGCAGGCTGCCCTTGAGGCTAACAACAAAACACTAATCAGTCACCCGTGGTGGCAGAGAGGCAGCATAATGAATCATAAAGGGAAGTGAACAAGGAGTGAACTGTAGAGTGGGGGATGGGTGCAGGGTGGGTCCTAGTCTAGAAGATGCTCTCTGAAGAGCTGGAGTTTCTTGAAAGTTGACAAGGAAGCCCCTGTTCTAGTCGTGCATGGTATGTCCTTCCACACCTGCGGAACGACACATGAAAAGAGTCTGGATTGTCCTGAGTGTGTAGGCTCTGCTAGCCGACGATGATCCTCTGATGACCAAAGTGGCCGAGCCATGAGGTAAGCCTTTTCAGGTTAATGGGAGCCGTACCATCCAAAAAATACAAAAACCCGTATGCATGCACATCTGTAGGAGAAAAAAACGAATAGAAGAGCTGTGGTTTACTGATTTTAGAGTTAGGACATTTTCTGTTAAACCTAACATTTACAGCCATTTCTGTTTTGTATTGATGACATCACAAATACTACACCAGATCATTTATTTAGTGATGTCCCGATTCAACTTTTTCACTTCTGATCAAGTGACATTACTCAATCGGAGAACAAAAGCCAATAACAGTAAGTATGGAAAAATGGGAAAAACTATTGGTTGCTAAAATGTGAACCTTAACGGACCGCTTATATCGGAGATTTTTGTTGCCGTCCGATATAATTCACAATACAATGTTTTTGGGTCAATATTGAATTACTTTCGATATCAGAACGGGACATCCCTAAATTTATTCAAAATAAAAATGTTAAATGGGTTGAACTGACAATTTGATTTTATATGGTTGTATATTTTTTATTAGTTTAAGTAAAAATCTGTTTGTTTGTTTTTTTTTGGAGAGCACCATCTAGAGCAGGGATTCCCAAAGTGTGGTGCGGGTGCGCGAGCTGCCGCTAGGGGGTGCGCGAGGTGAAAAGTGTAATGGCTGCGGAGCTCAGAGAAGTCTGTCATATGTCACCATTATTGTAGAAACTCATTTGTGGGTGGGCCAAAGAAAAAGTAAGTGGGCCCAATAAATGTAATTGAAAACAAGTATATTTTTGCGCGCGTGTCCTCCACATGTGCCCTAGCTTCATAATAACAATGCACCGAGCTTCAGCACTCTGGCCTGCGCACGCCGATATGTTCCGTATTTGATCATTTTTAACGGTGTTGGAGGAATCTGAAGGTGGTGAGTCATTCTGGCAGATTGTAATTAACACCCTGTCTCATGCAGGTGTTCTGACATTGTAAACCTCACACACAGAACATTGTGGATGTAACAAAATAACAAGAAATGATTCCCATTCAGGCTATTAACAGCGCGCTGAAGATCTGAAGTTCAGAGTGCGTCTGTCAGAGATCAGACGCGTTCCAGTCACGGCTCACGGGTGCACATGTGAGCACATCTGGGCTGGGCAGAAGTTTTAATAGCGACAATAACGAGACGCGGTGACTTGAGCGGCTGTGCCACGCGTGCGTGCGCGCACACACACACACAGATTCAATAAGCGCGCACGCTGCTTTAACTCCGGCGCGCCGTCAGACTGAAGGCAGAAATGAACGCTGCCTCCACCACGATAAAAACTTTTAAGAGGTTATTTTTCATTCAAGGTCAAATTAAGATATTAGCTTCTGGGATGAGTCGGGTCCGCTACAGCCAGTGACTCCTCATGAACCTGACCACAACTCCTGTTACTGCAGCATGTGTTATTCCAGTCAGCGTGGCAGCGGATCACAGATTCAGCCACACCATAAAACAGCAATAAGTCGGTCTGAGGTAAAAGTGAACATCATGGCTATATCTTGTCCCCTATTGACATTTGATTACGCACAAGCAGGTGATCAGCTCAGGTTTACGCAGAACAGAAGGAAGGAGAGCGCTCTGGCCGCACAGGTTAAACGTTCCTACTTTAAGAAAACCGTTCAATTGCATTTTTTATGTGCTACCTGGGCACTCTAAATATTTATTTAAAATGAAATCAAAGGAAATTGAAATGGTATCGAATGTTTATTAATTACTATTTAAAAAATGAAAGTGATGGGGAATTTTTTTTTTAACCCTGTCTGTTTAGCTTGACATCTGATATATATATGAGAGAGAGAGAGAGAGAGAGAGAGAGAGAGAGAGAGAGAGAGAGAGAGAGCGAGAGAGAGCGAGAGCGAGAGCGAGAGCGAGAGCGAGAGAGAGAGAGAGAGAGAGAGAGAGAGAGACATAGAAGGGGGTGCGCGGCTAAATAAGTTTGGGAACCACTGATCTAGAGCAAAAAGAAGCACCTTAAGACCCCCTCTTTACTTATGTGAATATGGATGGAAGCAACGCCCCTCGTTCGTGTGTGTGTGTGTGTGTGTGTGTGTGTGTGTGCGTGCGTGCGTGCGTGCGTGCGTGCGTGCGTGCGTGCGTGCGTGCGTGCGTGCGTGTGTTAAGACTAACTTGTACATGAGAAATGTCACCAATTACACCAGTCTAGGTACATCTCAAATGTTTGCGTTCTGTCACTGCCGTCAGTAGGAAGATGTCTAACGCCATTGGCTAATGCTGAGCAGAGCTCAGTTCAATTTGCATGGGGCTCTAGAGGATGGGGCTGGCTTAGCAAAAACAGATGTGTTGCCTACATTATATCACAGTAAAAGCGTAAGACTATCACTTTTATGGAGATGTAAAAAACAAACATAATTCCGGAAAAAGGAGGGAAACTGGAGTGTAGCATCAAAGGAAATTAGAGCAAGTGTACAGAAATGTTAGTTGTCTGTGATTACCTGATGTAAGAATGTGTAATGTTTAGCATTCAGTGACCAATATTAAGAACCATAGTACACACAAACCTTCTCAAGCCTCTCGAAGTACTCTCTGAGGAAGGCCATGGGCCTGTCTGGCCTGGAGGTGCACAGCTGGACAATGCAGTCCTTCAGCAGCTGCTGGATGTTGTGTTTCTGCACATACTGCTCGCACTCCCTCAGGCTCCGCTCCTCCTCGCTGCTCGTACTTCCAGATGCCATGGTGACAATGCTGCTGTGTGACCTCTAACCTTTGTGCCGGAGAAGAGAAGGAGCTAGATGTCAAATCAAGACTGAACATTTTTGGGGGGAGTTAACTCCAGATTATAACATAGTGAGTGTGTACGTTTGTCACAGTGAGAGATAGACAAACTGAAAGCAGGAGAACGTGAGAAAATTCAAACCAGAGTGAGAAGGTGCAGAGCGATGGAGTGCTGTTTTGTCACTATGGAGTCTGGTCAGATGATGCGATCACACATATGTGATCCAAAATAACGAGACTGAAACAGACACATGCACTGTCCTGAGTTTACTTGAACCAAACTGCATTTTAAAGCTCTCCTCAATAAAACTCTTTGTTACAGAAGCCTAGCTGGTGCACCAAAGCCCAAATATAGACAAATTGTGAAATGAGGGCCAGTAAATCAATCAGCTGTTAAACAGGCCATAAAAGGAAGTGTACACAGTTTTCATCATTCGCCACACAGTGTTTCTGAGCAAAACCGCTTAACAGATCACAGATAAACTGATCAGAACCGCTGATACAAGGCTCTTCGTCTAGCATTGAGCTTAATCTAGCTGTGTGTTCTAAAACAGGAATGGCCTTAAACTCTGACGGGAATCAATGTGTGCATTTTAGTAGAGTGAATGTGGGAACAACAAGTCCTGCAGGACAAACACAACAATCCATTTTGGGCCTGCAGGTCTTCTGATGTGCACCATGTACAAGAGCATAATAGGATTTGAATAACTTCGAATCTGACAAGAGCCAAGGTAGATTAACAGTCATGTTATCAAAGACGAGCCTGGCGAAAGACTTTATGTAACAATCTAGACGTACAGCGCAAACTTGGCAGGCTTGTTTAAATCCTGCCTACTACTAAAACTACTGAATGGCTGAGGAGACTCTGCTTTCACACTGGTGTAAACAAGCAGCACCTACCAGCAGCGCACCTAGACCTTATTCAAGAACCAAATCCAGTTGGTCAGGTTTTAAATTTACACGTGAAATAAGTGTTTTTGATTGGTGTGCTGTAGAAAATGTCCTCTTCTGTCAATGCACGTCTACTAAAAATTAAAACAAACAGCTGTCATGGGCAATGACCTTGCTTAAAACGAACTGCACACAAAAGCTTAGATGATAGTCTACATCACAATAACAACAAATGGTTAAACTGAATAACCGCCTTTAGTGAAAGTAATGGGGAAATCTCGTGTTTGTAGCACCGTCTATGTCAGGAAGGCATCTCATGAAAGGCATACGGCTAGAGTTACTCACAGCTGGCAGATTAACGCTTACACACTCTCCATTTTGTCCCATTTGACCCAAACGAGCTAATACTGAAGATTGTTGAATGCAGCTTAACTATTTTTGTCTACGTTTTACGCAAAAGGCTGCGTTTAGCTTGATGCCTGGCTGGCCTGCTCAGTGCAAAGGCAAAGCTCTTCTGTAATGACGCCATCTTGAGTTCTATCATAAACAAACGAGAAACGCAGGAAGCTAATTCCACCCGTACGGAGTTGGTGAATTCCACCAGCAGAAACAACACACGTACTCACAGGAAACTGTGGAATCCTACCGAGCCTTCCAACGGAGACTCGGGACGTTTGATATTTCACAAAGCGGACCGTTACCAGATCTTCCTCCTCGCTTCGTTTTTTTATTTTTTTTTCTCCGAGCCCTGGACCGCTGCCCCACCGGATACGGCTGAGAACCAATCAACATCCAACACTGACGTCAATTCTCCTCGTTCTGACATATGAGCCCGTAACCAGTAGCAACCTTAAAGGGGACAGCGCGGTAAATCATGACGTAAAGGAAATAGGTAACAAGTTGAATAAAAAAAATTAAACATATCTATTTGAAAAAAAAAAAACATGGAAGCAAAGAAATGAAAAAATCTGTTGCTGGTTACGCAGATGAAAGAAGAGGGATAGTTAAATGTATCTTTTCAGCAGAACCTATTTTTAAAGCATTTCAAACTACGGTATGTAAATATTAGATACCTGCACATGATCAGCAGTCATGTATATGATAGTTTAGACAAGAAGCTTGCGGTATACGCTGAAAGATTGTTGAATGCATCCAGTGAGTCAAGTAAAGCTAATTTTGTGGTGAGATCAATTTCTGTATTGCCAGCGCTAGTATATGAAGCATGCAATTTGTTTAATGAGGACTTTAAAATGTAGCATCAAGGCATAATCAAATGTGTTAGCCAAAAAACAGTTAAACTTTATCAAATAACAAATGCAATAAATGCTAAAACAAAAATAGATTGGACGTTAAATGCGACAAAGGGGAAACAAATAAATTCACGCTAGCCTGCTAAAATATTAGTTTTTTGTTTCTACAAGTAAAATAAAAATCCAAATGAAACAAGAGAGTTGACGCCTCCCGATGTTTGATCCAATGAAATAACCAAAACAATACCTCGTGACAAGACTAATGTACAACTGACCAATCAGCGCTCAATCTCTTTTATGTAGGCGGGGTTGGTTTTATATTAGTCATTTCATCCAATCGGTGACGGGCTTTGAACAGACTGCCCAGTGGAAATGCAGTAGAGGCGGGTCCTACTTATTTTCGTTAGCCAATCGGTATGTCGCTCAGAATGACGCAACCTCCCATCAGCTGTTTTTGTTTTGCAGTGTAATGTTGGAAGTTTATAACATGATAATAACAATATTATCGACTTACGCAAGTAAAACAGCTCATTAAGGAGAGGTTAACTTTTGTTTAGTCTTGTTCGGTTAGCTCGCCCGCAAGCTGATGGTGTGTGTTGACTGATCCTGCCTGCCCGGACATTCCTCCTCCCTGAAGAGTGCGAGCGTGGCGTTTGGAGGAGTCAGGGGAGGGGGGTTAGAGGAGGAGAAGCGGGCTCCGGCAGGGATCGACCTGAGTCAGAGGCCTCCACCCTTGGTCAAGGAGAGGACGGCGATCTAGGCGGCTCGGATGGAGTCCGAGGACGTGTCGGAGGCACCCGGAGTGCAGCGAGGCAGCTTCATCTGCGCCTCGTTTAACCAGGACACCACGTAAGCGACCTCCGGGCCGGGGCCGGGCCCGGCGACTCTCACTCTTATATAAAAACACCAAATCTGCTTTTGTTTTCGACTCGTACAGAAACTCTGAGCTTTAGAGCATTAAACCACAACCATCTGACTGGAGAAGTAAAACTTAAAAATGATCTAGAACAAAATTAGGCCATCGGGTTAATCTCTAGGGCCTGTTGCATATCAGCAGGCAAAATAACTGCATTTGTTGTAGTAAATCACAGCAAAATACAAAGTATGGAAGAAGTCATTTCTGATTTACTCATACCGTTTACAGTACTGTGCATAAGTTTTAGTCAGATGTGAAAAAATGCAGAAAACAAAGAATGATTTCAAAAACATAAATTATTGTTTATTTATTATTATTATTATTTTCAATTTACAAAATGCTAAGCGAGTGATCCCTAATACATCTAGTCAAACTGTCTTCAGCATAAAGAAGAACCAGAAGTTCTGGAAGTGATGGTCGGGCCCCCACAGAGCCCTGACCTCAGCATCATGGAGCATCTGGGATCACATAAAGAGACAGAAGGATGTGAGGAAGCCTACATCTACAGTAGATCTGTGGTTGTGTCTCCAAGATGTCTGTAACAACCCAGCTCGGTTCCTTCAACACTTGTGTTCATGTGTACCTAGAAACACTGATTCTGCTTTGAAGGCAGAGGGTGCTCACACCAAATATTGATTTCATTTGTAACTTTTGTTTATTCACAGCTTTTTTTTTATTGATGAAATTAAATGATTAACACTTCCATTTTTGAATGGAGCATTTTTCACACCTACTTAAAACTTTTGCACAGTACTGTAAGAGTCGCTTTAAGGTAAAATGCTTGTCAAAATATTTTCTCCTGCGTAGGGATCATTTCAGGGTTCCCAATGCACTACCAGGCAGATCCAGAGCATGTACCTCCTTTAGCTGCATGGCAGAAAAGTTCCAATCACTCATTTCTCATCTCTCTGCAGACTTTTTCAAGGAAATGAAAATATTTTTTGTGTGAACAAGAAGTAAAACATAAAACAAATCATTTCCTCTTTTATACAAAAGCTGGAATTCTGTAGAAACTACATGGTAAATGTCGATAAAAGGAACTATATGTAAAGTATGTTTACTGCATAACTTAGGGTATTTTTTAGTACACTAGCTGAATCTGAGCTGTAAATGTAATCACAAAAAGCATCTTTTTAACCTTTAACCTGTGATAATAAGAGTATGGCTGTGTGTGTGTTTTTATTGTAGATCTCTCTCTGTGGGCACTAAGACTGGCTACCGGCTCTTTTCTGTCACATCTGTGGACAAACTGGACCGTATCCATGAAGGAGGTATGACAGATGCTGCTCTTAAGGGTTTTCACTAACAATATATATAAGTAGACTCACCCTCTGTGTGTAGACTGAGTATCACCAAATAAACTATCTGTTTTGTAATTTTCAGCAGCACTTTTGAAGTCATTCTGAGAATAATGCGAAGTTTGTATTTTTCTTTTGGCTTAAAGAAGTGTGTCGGTTCAAAAACAATTGTGGAAAGGTCACACTCATTTTTACACCAGTCAACCAACGTACAGACAAGAGGAATTAAATCAGAATTATAAAATCTGAGTGTCATCAAAGGTCTAGAAATCCTAGAAGGAATAGATTTCATGTACCGCTTATGTTGCAAGCACCCTGAGAGGTTCTGCAAAACCTTCATAACTCAGCCTCTGAAAAATAGGCTGCGTTAAAGCCATGCTTGGTTTGGTTTAAGAGGGATTTTGCCTACAAACAGGCAAAAACATTATCACCCACTGCTTTATTCTATTTTATTGTCTCTGTCAGTGGAGTGTCCAGATGTTTATATAGTGGAGCGGTTGTTCTCCAGCAGTCTGGTAGTGGTGGTCAGTCTCTCCATGCCCAGACGAATGAACGTCTACCACTTTAAGAAGGGAACAGAGATTTGTAACTACAGCTACTCCAACAACATCCTCTCTGTCAAGCTCAACAGGCAGGTGAGAACTGGACACTGACCCGTCCCTACATGTAAGCCTCTCTTGTTTCACGTGTTGTGCTGATTTCCTCATCTGTTTCGGTCTCCTCTTGCGCCGGCGTCAGCGGCTTGTGGTGTGCCTGGAGGAGTCGATCTACATCCACAACATCAGGGACATGAAGCTGCTCAAGACCCTGCTGAACACGCCCGTCAACCTGTCGGGTATGGTACAGCCGCTGCTGGGAAAAGGGAACATTTTACTGTGTGAAACAGATGTTGACTAAACAGGTTGCTGCAAGTCAGGGTCACAGATGTTTGTAAATGCAAAACACGTTCTTTTGATCCAAGAGTCCGTTTGAGTTTCTTAAATTAGAAATTGTGTAAATTTGTATAAACACCCCAAAAGTCTTCAATGGAGGAACATTTACGACATACAGAGTCAAGCTCTTTGAAAATGGCCACCACAGCAAACTAGAATAGAAAACAATAGAATAGACTTTATTGATCCCACAGTGGGGAAATTCCCTGTTAAGGCAGCACAAACGTTTAAAGATTAGGAAAAACGAATACAGGAAGATACACAAGGCTATTACCGTAACCTTCAGTAATCAAAAAAAATTATAAAAATAGAAGAGAGCTAGAGAGTGTGGACAAATGGAAGCCATGGTTGACAGTGTCAAAGGCAGCCGAGAAGTCAAGCAGGATAAGCACTGAGGATTTGGCAGTCGCTCTAGCTTCTTTTAAGGATTCAGTCACTGCTAACAGAGTAGTTTCAGTGGAGTGGCCCTTTTTGAACCCAGATCGGTAAGGGTCAAGCAGACAGTTTTGTGAGAGGTATTCTGTGATCTGCTTGAAAGCCACCCTTTCAATGATTTTGGACAGAAAAAGGAGGAGAGAGATAGGTCTGTAGTTCTCCACATGATTTGGAGTCTGTGTGTGTGTGTGTGTGTGTGTGTGTGTGTGTGTGTGTGTGTGTGTGTGTGTGTGTGTGTGTGTGTGTGTGTGTGTGTGTGTGTGTGTGTGTGTGTGTGTGTGTGCTTGCATATGTTTGTTAATGTTTTTAACCTGTTATGGGAATCTGGGGTCATTTTGTAAAGCACTTTGAATCACACTTTGTTTGAAAAGTTCAGTTCAGTTCAGTTCACTTTATTTCAAACATATACATTCACCAACATTTCATAAAAATCATTCCACGCAATTGTTTGAAAAGGAGTAGGGAGAAGTGTATACTTATTTAGCCCTACCCCCTCAGGTTTACATCCTCATCATCAAAATGTAAACAACAAAACAGTTACAATGCCTTCAAAAAAAAAAACCAAAAAAAAAAAAAAAAAAAGCAATAATAATAAATAAATTAAATTCTCATGTTCAACTAGAACTATATTTAGATTTTCTAATTTGTAGAAGAGATTAAACATCAGTTTGCATGCCGTCCTGGGTTAATTGCATTTTCTTCAGTCTTATACTTATTTAACATTTCTTTTTTGAGTTTTATTTTAAACTGGTTTACATTACTACTATCCTTTATTTCTTCTGTTAACTCATTCCAGAATTTAACGCCCGCTATTGAAATAGACATCCTTTTCAATGTTGTTCTTACTCTTTGTACTTTTAAATTCCACTTCCCTCTAAAATTATACCTCCCTTCTCTTTCTAAGAACCATTTACTTATTTGAATTGGGAGCATCCCTTTCCTTACCTTATATATTATTTGCACAGTTTTAAACTTGACCAGGTCCTGGAATTTTAAAGCTTGCGTCTTAATAAAGAGTGCGTTTGTGTGAGCCCTATACCCCTCCTGATTTATTAGTCTAATAGCCCTTTTCTGCATTATGATTATAGTCTGAATATTACTTTTATATGTGTTTCCCCAAACTTCTACACAATAACTCATGTATGGTAATGTGAAAGCACAATATAACATATATAATGTTTTCCTATCCAGAAAATGTTTCACTTTCCCCAAGACAGCAATGCCCCGTGCTAACTTTCCCCTCACATAAGTGATGTGTGATTTCCAACAGGCCTTATGATCAATGATCACACCAAGAATTTTTATGGTATTAACCCTTTCTAGATATACATTATCAACACAAATTTCAATGTTAATATCTTTCTTATGGTTTCAGAATAACATAAATTTTGTTTTATTTAAATTTAAGGACAATTTGTTTCTATCAAACCACGTCTTTAATATCTTTAACTCCTGTGTGATCACCTCCACAACCTGTTGAAATTCCCCACTTGAACAAAGTATATTGGTATCATCTGCAAAAATTACAAACTTTAGGATCTTCGATACTTTACAAATATCATTTATATACATTATAAACAATTTTGGTCCCAATACTGATCCTTGAGGTACTCCACATTCAATATCCATCAATGTAGATTTAAACTCATTTATTTGTACATATTGCTGTCGATTCATCACATAGATTTTTATCCAATCCAATACCACACCCCTAAACCCATATTTCTCCAGTTTGATTATTAAAATTTTGTGGTCAACAGTATCAAATGCTTTTTTTAGATCTAGAAAAACTCCAAGTGCATACTTCTTGTTATCCATACATTCAGTTATTTCTTCCATTAAATCCATCAATGCCAAAACTGTTGATCTGTTATTTCTAAACCCATACTGGCAATTTGCCAACAGATCATGCTTTTCCACAAAGCGGTTTGGAAATAAATTTGACTGATTGATTTTTAGCAGCGGTTTAACCTGAGCATGCTTGAGAGAGGTGGGAAATGTACCGGATGTCAGTGAAGCTTTGATCACATGTGTGACTGCTGCGGCTACTGTAGGAGCAATAGCTTGGAGCAGCTTAGTCGCAATGGGGTCGAGTGGGCATGTAGTAGGGCGGCTGCATGTGAGAAGCTTGGACACACAGTTCTCAGTGAGAGGGGAAAAAGAGGAAAATGAAGTAGTAGGGGCTGAGATGGTTGGGCTAGAAGGAGTTTGTGGTAGCGAATTTTCAGGAGTGGCCAGTTGAGTAAACTGTTTGCTTATAGCTTCCACTTTGTCAGTGAAGAATGAGGCAAAGGTGTCAGCTGATAGATTGTTGGTAGGAGGTGGAGACGGAGGGTAGAGCAGAGTTTTGAATGTTGAAAATAGTTTCTGAGAGTCAGTAGAGCTGAGAATTTTGTCAGTGTAGAAAGCTTTCTTTGCATCAGTGATGGATGGATGTTTACTGGTGAGTGAGCTGGACTATTTCTCAGGAATTCATTCACCATTTCCTCTATCTTACTGGTGGTTACGCTCACACTAGTCCACAAATTCCATGATGACTGACCTGTACTCCAGGTCATTCCCCCCAGACACACAGCCAACAATGGCCGAGTCATCACTCTGGAGGTGACAGCTGCTGGTGTTGTAGGTGAAGTCCGAGGTGTAGAAGGCGAAGAGAAAGCGTGAGAGCACCGTACCCTGCGGAGCTCCAGTACTGCACAGAACCACCTCAGACATGCCTTTACACAGCCTCACGTACGTGATGGTCCATGCAGTCAGGTGTCCACTCTAAGAAACAGGTGATAAGTGCACAGCTTTAATGAAAAAGTCTTTAGTAGGTTTTACAGTTAAAAATAAATTGCAATGTCTATACCAACAGTGTAGAAAAAATGTCTTCTTCTAACATGGAAGCAAGACAATTTACCCGTAGTGGTGATCTAGGTGCTGATTTGAATGGAAATGCACTTACTGGTCCATCTACTTTCCCTCAGCTATGATCATGAGGTCTGGTCAAGATTTCGATCCCCATGTAGAGCCGGAGTGTTGCTATGGAGAAAGAAGTCAGGACCTCCTGGACCTTTTATCTCTGTGACCTGGCCTTGGATAAGCTGAGGAGGATAAATGAATGATTGTCACTGTAGCGTGATGAATTGTCCATTTCTGACCAAAAGGCCCTGCTCTATTTGCTCTGCCCAAGCAAAACCATAAGTTTCTAACACAAGCCCAATCTGCAAGATATGGGCCAAGGCCACCCATGCTTTGTGCGCTTATCTAAATTGTTGCTTCCTCGGACAGCACAAGAAAGAAGAAAGAAGACCAAGAACTTTATTAAATAATAATAATTAAATAACGTCTGTTAGTCCAAATAATCATGTGAAGCCTAATGTTCAATCAATCTGTGAAATGAGAATATTAATTACTTGATATTATAATCCTATGATAATAAGTAATATAACTTTAAATATTTACACTAGACTGATGATCACACGTAATGCTAAGTCACATGACACATTTCCTTTTTCTGATCCAATCAGAACCTTCCAGATCTGATGCGAGGCGTGGTTTTGTTGGTGCTTGTATAATCCCCTTTTGTTGGCAAATTCTGATTCGACAGTAAATCAAAACATCCAAATTATAAAACTATGCCCCACGTCATCTTAACTTCAGTTCAAAGCGTTCTAGAGAAGTTATCGGAGTGGCCAATCCGTAACTTTCCCCTTAAAGCCGAAAGAACCTAACGACAAGCTGGATTAAATCTGTTGCATGTTCCACCTGCTGCAACGGTTCCTTCAGAATAAAAGCTGAACCTCACGACCCCTTCAGGGTCTCGCTGATGCCAATAAAACTGTCGTGACCTGGGAGTATCTCAAGACTGTGAGGGTTGGCAACCGCTGCATATCTACAGGCGTCGGTTCCAAGAGGGTCTAAAGTTGGACCCCCGACATTCCGGATCTAAACGGGGACTTCCGTTGGGGTACGCAGACCGACAGAGGCGTCTCAATGTGTGTTATAATCAGGGGTGCACATAATATTTTTGGGTTGGCACTCAGGGGAGATCCTATGGTTGCTGCTTGGTCCTCACATTTTTTAATGCACTTAATTCTTAACTCAACTCACAATAGGAACAAAACAGAGTAACGCATTGACAATGCAACATATTTTAATTTTGTCTGAAAACAACAAGCACAACAGGTACATATTGCCAGCTTAACTTAAACCTTCTAATTTTCAAATAACATGACTGAATTGTCTGAATGTAAAACACAATGTATAAACAGCTGCTTTTGTGATAACAAAAATCAAATAAAATAAATTTTAAAGCACTTAACAAAATGACTCTTTCAGAGCACTGGCGTTTTTTAAATGGCATGAATGCCGTTTTTATTTCTACAGACTCTCATCACCCTCATCATGGTCCTGACTGCGTTCAGCTTCATTATTGACTTCCCGAACAACTTTCTGATGTTCTCTGCTGTTAGTATGTTTATCAAACGCTGGACGATTGAAGTTTTTAGTGCTTATGTAAAAGGCGCTGTTTTTGTGGGATTTTCACGGCTCTGCACCAAATCTCTGTGCGTTCATCATTGGTTTGAAGCCAGCTGACCTCCTGCAGCCACTTCTCCGCGAATACTCTTTTCTTTTGCGGTTCCGACTCAGTCTGACGTTGTTTTGGAGGCGGAGGGACACCAAAATAATTACTTAATGGAGCTTGCTTCTTGGACATCTTTAAAATGCTCCAGAAATGTCTTCCTTCCTCCACAAAGTCTTAGGTGCGCAAATGCGTGTTGCAGCTTTTTTTCAGGTGCGCATTGTTTATTTTGACAGCGCATGCACACCTGCGGACGACTTATGTGCACACCTGGTTATAATCTCCAAACCAAAGCTTAGAGCGAAACACCCTTTCACTCCCACTCAGAACTAATAGTCTCTCTGGATTTGGTAGTTCTGAACATTTTTCACACACAAACCATCCTCACTCTTACTCCACTATGTGTACATCATACACATAGTGTTTAAAGTTAGTCTTGTTTAAATTGTTTAGAAATAAATCTTCTTAAACTTCTCTCTCTCTCTCTCTCTCTCTCTCTCTCTCTCTCTCTCTCTCTCTCTCTCTCTCTCTCTCTCTCTCTCTCTCTCTCTCTCTCTCTCTCTCTCTCTCTCTCTCTCTCTCTCTCTCTCTCTCTCTCTCTCTCTCTCTCTCTCTCTCTCTCTCTCTCTCTCTCTCTCTCTCTCTCTCTCTCTCTCTCTCTCTCTCTCTCTCTCTCTCTCTCTCTCTCTCTCTCTCTCTCTCTCTCTCTCGTCTCTGGGTTAATACGAAGTGTTATCTAATCCCTGCAATAAAAAGTTCCGATCTTCTGCTTAAATTAATACTCAAAGATCCATCAAATTGATTTCATGTTTCCTGTGGAATCTCACATTTTCATTACTTAAGATGTAACCAACGACTCGTTACATCACTTAGACATAACAAGAACTAAACCATCACATCTTAGACAGGAAAACTTATGTTGAATTTGATCCAGTTGATGTAAAATACATTACAAATGGTTCTTTGTGATTGTGTTTAGGTCTGTGTGCACTGTCTGTCAACCATGGAAACTCCTACCTTGCCTATCCCGGCAGCGCCACCATCGGAGAGATCACGGTCTACGACGCCAACAACCTGGTGAGACACTCGTCAGGGGAAAACTCATGGCTGCTGGCATGAGAATACAGAGCTTAAAGTGTTGCTGCACCTGCAAAACACAGTGTTTTCCTGGTTTAGAGCACGGTGACTCTAATCCAGGCTCACGACAGTCCTCTCGCAGCCCTGGCCTTCAACGTCTCTGGCTCCAAACTCGCCAGCGCATCTGAGAAGGTGAAAGAACTTTAATGCTTCATTCTGTTTGTGTGATTTACCAGTAAGTGTGAACTTCTTCACCTGTTCAGGGTACCGTTATCAGAGTTTTCAGCATTCCTGAGGGTCAGAGGTTGTTTGAATTCCGGCGAGGAATGAAGAGGTTAGAGTTTATTCTTCTTTTGCGGTTGAGTTAGGGTTACTGCGGAGTATTATGCTTCCTTTACATCTTCTTTTTGCCAGCATTGAGGTTTTGTGTGCTTGTGTTTCAGATATGTCAGCATCAGCTCCTTGTCCTTCAGTGCAGACGCTCAGTTCCTGTGTGCCTCCAGCAACACTGAGACTGTCCATATCTTTAAACTGGAGCAGCACAGCCCCGGGTACACTCACGTCGTTTAGTTCCTGTTTACGTATGAGTTGCTGTTTTGGTCATGAATTGCAAAATGAAAAACGTGGCTTCCGAATGTTAAACAGCACCACAATAGCATCACTTTCATCTCCCACCGCTGCTCATTACTATTCTGTAGTCGTCTCCTACCTAATGACATCCTCATGCAGCCTTAGCCTTTTCAATAAAAACCACCTGACCTACTGGAACAAATAGGGACTCAAATAGACTTAAGCTAAAATATCCCAGGATAATCAAAACATTGAATCACATTATTCCGTTCTAGAAGCAAAACGAATGATTGTTAAAGATAAAAATAACATTATAATAGCCTGAAGGTGGTTTCTTTTCCCTTTTTGTTATTTCTGTAGTTTGGTTATATTAATGATTATGCAGTTTTAGTTGTTCTAATTCTAAAATTTCAGTTTTAAATAATAATGGACTTCATTTACTTTGTTCTTTTTCTAATATTTAACCTACTGAACTCCTTTTAACAAAGGATTCACGTTTATTTAGTTTTGACTGGTTAAAGTTGATCTCCTACCCTGGACGTCCATTTCCCAACTCTGCTGCATTTTCTCTGAGCTCTTCCATCAACGCCTGCTCTGGCTTTACCTCTCACAGCCCGACTATGTTCTTCCCTCTCTAAGAAGTGTATCGTTATCTTTGATCGTAACTGCACCGTTATCCTCTTTTGTGGGTCACTACGGCAAAAAGCGTCTACCAAATACATAAAAATCAACTTTATAATTTTGCGCCCCCTTTTCATTGATCCAACACATTTTATTTCACAGATGCACCATTTTTCTGCCTCACCAGTGATCTGTCCATCCATAGCAAATGGCCTTCAAGCCTAAATCAGATGTTATCACTTTTGAGAAGCTTGCTAATTTTCCCTAATAAAAAAGTGGTGGGTGGAAAAACACATTTAACCAAAAATCCATTTAACGATCCGTTGACAGGACATGCCGACATGGATTGGCCCAGTATTATTGCTGGAGAAGTATTTGTTGAAGGCAAACACATCCAGTTATTTGCTTATTGCAAAGCAGCCTCTTCGTCAATAGCTGCTAAAACATTTGAGGTCCCCCAGAAAGGCATCCATGAGTCAAGCTGAAGCTCAAAAGCTAAAACCGTTACTGAGACATGACATCACTTCCTGTTAGACTGCTTTTGTCTGACTGCGGTAAAGTACTTTGTGTTGTCAGTCAAAACTTTTTGACGCACCTCCATTACATTTGGTGTGATAGGAGACGCTGACCCCAGCTTGATCCTCTATAAATCTGGGTCTTACCTTGCCCCGAGCTGGTGATGTTACTGCTATTGATTTGATGAAATTATTAGTTTTAGCAAGACGTGTGTTGAAAAAGAGACATTTCTTTTCATTTGTGGCTCAGCAGAGCAGCTTAAGTAATTAAAACCTAATGAAACTGGCTTGAATAAAAAG
This sequence comes from Nothobranchius furzeri, assembly GCF_043380555.1. Taxonomy (NCBI): domain Eukaryota; kingdom Metazoa; phylum Chordata; class Actinopteri; order Cyprinodontiformes; family Nothobranchiidae; genus Nothobranchius; species Nothobranchius furzeri. Next base: position 28,763,187 of record NC_091756.1, read on the forward strand.
GATGGAAATGTTTGACCATAGGGGCATGTTCCTGTAAAAGGTAGTCCCTGCGCTGTTTGGTAGCAGTGCACGTATCTGCTAAACGCAGCTGCTAAGGACCGGGTCGTCTCAGGAGATGACCATCTACAAGTACAGTGGTGTGAAAAACTATTGGCCCCCATCCTGATTTCTTATTCTTTTGCATGTTTGTCACACAAAATGTTTCTGATCATCAAACACATTTAACCGTTAGTCAAAGATAACACAAGTAAACACAAAATGCACTTTTGAAATGATGGTTTTTATTATTTAGGGAGAGAACAAAATCCAAACTTACTTTGCCCTGTGTGAAAAAGTAATTGTCCCCCTTGTTAAAAAATAACCCAACTGTGGTGTTTCACACCTGAGTTCAATTTCTGTAGCCACCCCCAAGCCTGATTACTGCCACACCTGTTTCAATCAAGAAGTCACTTAAACATGAGCTGCCTGACACAGAGAGGTGGACCAGAAGCACCTCAAAAGCTAGACATCATGCCAAGATCCAAAGAAATTCAAGAACAAATGAGAACAAAAGTAATTGAGGTCTATCAGTCTGGTAAAGGTCATAAAGCCATTTCCAAAGCTTTGAGACTCCAGCGAACCACAGTGAGAGCCATTATCCACAAATGGCAACAACATGGAACAATGGTGAACCTTCCCAGGAGTGGGCGGCTGACCAAAATTACCCCAAGAGCGCAGAGACAACTCATCCGAGAGGTCACAAAAGACCCCAGGACAACTTTTAAAGAACTGCAGGCCTCACTTGCCTCAATTAAGGTCAGTGTTCACGACTCCACCATAAGAAAGAGACTGGGCAAAAATGGCCTGCATGGCAGATTTCCTACACGCAAACCACTGAACATTAGGGCTCGTCTCGCTAAGAAACATCTCGATGATTGCCGAGACTTTTGGGAAAATACCTTGTGGACTGATGAGACAAAAGTTGAACTTTTTGGAAGGCAAATGTCCCGTTACATCTGGCGTAGAAGTAACTCAGCATTTCAGACAAGAACATCATACCAACAGTAAAATATGGTGGTGGTAGTGTGATGGTCTGGGGTCGTTTTGCTGCTTCAGGAACTGGAAGGCTTGCTGTGATAGATGGAACCATGAATTCTACTGTCTACCAAAACATCCTGAAGGAGAACGTCCGGCCATCTGTTCGTCAACTAAAGCTGAAGCCATCTTGGGTGCTGCAGCAGGACAATGACCCAAAACACACCAGCAAATCCAGCTCTGAATGGCTGAAGAACAACAAAATGAAGACGTTGGAGTGGCCTAGTCAAAGTCCTGACCTGAATCCTATTAAGATGCTATGGCATGACCTTAAAAAGGCGGTTCATGCTAGAAAACCCTCAAATAAAGCTGAATTACAACAATTCTGCAAAGATGAGTGGGCCAAAATTCCTCCAGAGCGCTGTGAAAGACTCGTAGCAAGTTATCACAAACGCTTGATTGCAGTTGTTGCTGCTAAGGGAGGCCCAACCAGTTATTAGGTTCAGGGGGCAATTACTTTTTCACACAGGGCAATGTAGGTTTGGATTTAGTTCTCTCCCTAAATAATAAAAACCATCATTTCAAAACTGCATTTTGTGTTTACTTGTGTTATCTTTGACTAACGGTTAAATGTGTTTGATGATCAGAAACATTTTGTGTGACAAACATGCAAAAGAATAAGAAATCAGGAAGGGGGCAAATAGCTTTTCACACCACTGTAGGTAAAGGCTTGAAGATCATGTCTGTAGTTATGATTACTTTGAATGTTTATTTCTCATCTTTAGCCATCTTCTTTCCCTTCAGTCAAGATAAAGAGTCTCCTACATGGTCCGCCTATGTGGGTAAAATGTTCACCGCTGCCAGCACGTACCTACCCACACATGTGTCCGACATGATGAACCAAGACAGAGCATTCGCCACCGTACGGCTCAACATGTTCGGCCTAAAGAACATCTGTGCCCTGGCGACGTGAGGGATACTTTGTTTTTAAATAAAGGTCCATCCGAGGAGATTTTCCCCTCATCGTACCCGTTTTATCTGTCAGGATCCAGAAACTTCCTCGCCTGCTGGTGGCCTCCTCAGAGGGCTTTCTTTACATTTATAATGTGGATCCACAGGACGGAGGTGAATGTGTCCTTGTGCAAAAACACAGGTGTGTGCAAGCAGACAAACTTACCAGCGACGCTTTAAAAACCTGAAACAAGTTTCAAAGTTTTAATAACCGGTAAAACAGGAAATACAGATTTTGTTACAGGTTAAGTTGTTTGTGGCGCTAGCTGAGCTGGTTTGTTTTGCTTCATTAAGCCTCTCTTTTCTGCTCCTGCAGGCTCTTTGAGTCTAACGAGGAGCAGGAAGAAGAGAAAAAAGGAGAAAACCAAGAGGATGTGCTTCCACAACCAGCTGGCCAATCATATGCTGCCACAGTGGCTCTTCCTTCCACCCCGCCCTCCTCCACCACGCTCATGGGTAATGTGGACTTTTATTACAGAAGCTGCTTGTGGAAGTCTTGGATTCCACATTGAAATCACTCCTTCCTTTCCCTTGCAGGCTACTCAGAAGACGTTGGAGTGCAGAAGGGCGAAGTCATCCCTGAGCACGAATTTGCAGAGGCTCCCATCTGTCTGGACGATGAGAATGAGTTTCCTCCTGTCGGCAACCAGAGTAACTGATCACGTCTCCCGCTGCTTTCCAAGAAACCTCCCTGTGTGAAACAGGAAGATCGGACAGAAATGTTCCTGATATTTGCCGACTCCCAGAAGTTTTCCTGCTGACTTTGGGTCGGATCTTACAGCGTTTACGTCCTGGTGTTTCAGTGTTCTGAGTGCCCTAACCCCCTTCACATCTAAAAATACCCTAAAACAGAGTGGAAGGCTCACTCTTTAAAAAAATAGCTACACCTACAGAACATTTCACAGCTTTCAAAGCTTGTCTCCAAAGTCCTTACTTCACCTTCTGCTAGCAGCACCCCAGACAGCATTGGATATTTGTAATAACAATTGTGCTCAGAGAACCCCAACCAGCTTTATTTTACCAAACATGTGGTGGTTCATGAAGATTTGTGAACTCCCGTGACTTTTCCACTTTAATTTGATGCTAGGCTAGTAGCACAAAGCCAACCGTGTTGTCACACTCTGCTTCAATAATACTAATAATTAAACAGATATTGGTACTTCTTGATTTTAATTTGAAATATCTTGTTTTCTTAAGACTAGATATCATCTTCATCAGATTTGTGTGTAGAGCACCTTCCAGCTAACCCCAGGCTGCCCCAAATGATAAATGATCCGCACTTGTATAGCGCCTCTCAGAGTAAGGACTCCAAAGCGCTTTACACTACAGTGTATCATTCATCCATTCACACACACATTCACACACTGATGGTGATGAGCTACGATGTAGCCACAGCTGCCCTGGGGAGCACTGACAGAGGTGAGGCTGCCGAGCACAGGCGCCACCGGTCCCTCTGACCACCACCAGCAGGCAAGGTGGGTTAAGTGTCTTGCCCAAGGACACAACAGCAGAATTCTCTGTCCGGAGCCGGAATCAAACCTGCAACCTTCCGATTACTGGACAACCCGCTCAACCTGTTGAGATACTGCTGCCCAAAGTGCTGAACACAACGGTCATAAAACATAACAGCCACAGTCTATCAGACACCAATGAGAGAGACATAAAACATTAAATACACAAAGTGTCTGATGTTAATTACTTAAAGAAAATGATCCTGTATTTTATATTTGTGGGCTGAAAAGTGCTTTTGTGCAAATTTCTCTACTTGGTTAATTTCTTAAGGAAATTTCAGGTATTTTATGAAATTTTTGTTAGATTAAAATCTGATATGAAAGTTCCAGAACAAACCCCCTTCTTTCTTTTGTCATCATTTTTTGGGATGGTGGAATGATACCTGATTAGGGTTGCGTTGTAATTGTTTCAAAGACATTTTCCCTTTTTGAATGATCTAACATTAGTCCCATCAGTGGCAGCGCCTCCTAACAAAGGTGGAGTTACCTCCACCAGAGGTCGAGTTATTTGGGTCATTCTACAGCTGATGCTGGCTCATTAGTAATCGGTGTAGCCCATGACTGATAAATAACACCAATTTGTAGATCTCAGATTAAAAAGAAGCCAACAGGCCGGTTTAAACTCTTTAGATGTGGGTTTATAAAACAATTGGAAGAAATGTACCATAAAACTATGAAGTAGGTTTCCACTTTGTGTTCCTAGTCTTCTAGCCAGTTTTTGTAAGCATCAAAAATTAAATAAGTTCTTAGAAATTTCTTTTGTTTATGCAAAAAAAATCCCAACAGACTATCTCAGCTCTTCAGACAACACGAGACAATCAGGCTTGTCATTTAATATTTAGGAAAATTATTTTCCTTTTAAACTATTCATGTGTCTTTTACACACACACACACACACACACACACACACACACACACACACACACACACACACACACACACGATTATGCTGATTTGGCAGAAAAAAGGTTTTCAATTTAAAAAAAACGTAATGATTATCATAAACGTTATTAAAGAAACCGACTGATTAAACCTGCTGCTTTTGTTCTGGGGTCAGATCTTCTACAAAGATGCTTAAAACTCACCTGAAAGTTGATTTCTACTGCCTCCTTTTCAGCCAGATGCAATGAGAGGATTACTTAAAACAGCTAACTCTAAAACCAGAAGCACAAGTCAGGTTTTCTGTTTAAGCATCTGGCGTGTGATCGCCTGGGCTCAGTTCTTTTGGTGCACCAGACCCTTGGATTTCTAGACGGGCGTTAAATGTGTTGTACCTCAAGTCAAAGAAGGAGTCATTTGTTCAAAACTGATGAAAACAAAACAGTGTGTAACGGACTATTTAAACCATGACACGCACCCGATGTATTACATTACTAGCCGGGGCAGCTATGATACTAATTATGGTGGCAATAAAAGAAGAAACGGAATGCCTCCAGAGTCACAAACGTAACCTGATCACACGTTTGCAGCTCTGGGAGGAGGAGGAGCGGTCAGCATGGTGATACGCTGCAGCTGGACAAGCTCATGGTCCTTGAATTTTTATTTCCAACAAGAGGCTGAACACGTCAACATGTAACTGATAGTTATTTTTACATCAATGGTATTCAACGTTATTTTGATAATATTTTAAGTACATCAGCACATAAACTTACACAATGAGGATTTGTACTGTATGTATAATGTATATATATGAAATTCTATATAGGTCCTGTGTAATACATAACCTGGCATTTACATGTGATTTGCCAAAAGATGGCGCTGTTAGGACTCTAAAACTGGACGGAGTGGTTCAGCTCTGACATGTTAACACAAACCTATTAAACCTGACAGTGACTGAACCAACAACTGTCTCACGTTGATCATTAGCATCAGCATAGAGGATGTTTATGTGTATCTTACTTGATGAAAAACAACATGGCTGAACACCAGATCGCTGAGACACTAGTTTTAAACCCAATGTTTTTCTCCAGCCAGTTGAGGTGGCTCGGGCATCTGGTCAGGATGCCTCCTGTATGCCTCCCTGGTGAGGTTTTCCAGGCATGTCCAACCTGGAGGAGACCTAAATGTAGACCCAGGACATGGTTGAGGGACTATGTCTCTCACCTGGCCAGGGAACGCCTGGGATTCCCCTGGAGGAGCTGGCCCAAGTGGCTGGGGAGAGGGAAGTCTGGGCCCCTCGCCTTAGGCTACTGCCCCCGCGACCCGACTCTGGATAAGCGGATGAAAATGGATGGATGGATGGAGGAAAGATGGTGGGGTATTCCATCAGGGAAGCCTCTAATGATCAAAACCAGCAAAACAAAGTTCTTCATTTTTAGACGTGGTGTCCTTTTACGTTCTTCAAACTAAAACATGTCCTTTTTTCCAGAGGCCTTGTCTATAGGATTTTTTAGATGCACTGATTCTGGTTTGGAAGGCTGATACCAATTTCTGGTTTTGCCCAGCTCTGACCTGCTGATTCAGATCTTTCTCAAAGAACTAAAATTATCACATCTTTCTTCTTTATATTCTGGTTCACTTCTGTTTAAGGGTTAGGGTTAACCACTTAGTTCACAGAATTGGAAGCAAATCATGTTTCTTGTGGAATGGTGCATTTATGGACCCCCAAATAAATCGTGACTAGTCTCGGAATAGGCCGGTCTTACTGAGTTTTGGTTGAACCCAACTTTTAACCCTCTGGAGGCAGGCGTTGCAGATTAGCAACGTTAAAACCTACCTACCTGGTTACTTCACATACGTATTTCATGAGCATTTTGTAACTCAGAAGTACCCCTGAAGGACTTAGTTGTTCGTCCTTTTATCAAAACTTATTTTGAGCCTGAGAGGGTTAATCCACTTTAGTTATTTTGTTAAGAGTTATTGATCTCAGAGGCTTACATCAGCAGCTGCTCAAAAACAAACAAACCAAGGTTCAGCTGCTTTTCCTTTTGAACTTCTGCTGCATCTGGACATTGAACCTCACAAACACCAGTCATAATAACAGCTCAGTGTCCAAAAGAAAGGTTTGCCTCCGGGCCTGTCTACCTACCTTAACGTCTTCCTGTAAAGACATGGAGACTCTTGTTTCTATGAGTTCATGTCTTTTTGTGGCATCGGCAGACCACCTGTGTTGTGTCACAGCACGGTGCTGCTGAGCCATCCGTGCTGTAGTCAGCAGTGGACAGCGACGGGTCAGTGGCAATGTCCCACAGCAGTTCCTCTCTCTTTTGAGACACCCTTTGAGCAACCGTCTGGTACTCAGGTGTATCAAACCGCAGCGGCGTTTCCTCTGACTCGTCTTGCTCCAGATCAAATATCAGCGGCGGGTCGTGGAGCTGCTGCTGTCCCGTTCCACCACCGCAGGCTTCTGCTGCACCTGGCAGGAAAAACCACTTTAAGATATATTTGCATCTGTAATCCTAAAACTTGTGATTCAGAAAACCTCACTTCTGTCATTTGTTTAGTTTACTAAATCACCACCAACTACGGTAAACACAGTAATAATATATCATGAAGTGTTCCTTTTCACTGAGCTGTGTTTGACCCCACCTGTGACAAAGAAAGCTTTGTATTTTTCTGCTCGAACTGTTTGCAGGTCTCCAAACTTCCCTGCAGCCCCGCTGTTAGGGTGGAAGAGAAACTGCAGCACAAGCTCATTTTAGACGGATGGAAGTGTTTTACACAACGTAACAAAACAGAAGCAGTTTGTACCTCGTGACCGGTGTGTTCTCTCTGCAGGAGAATACGTGTAGCGTCGATGCCATCGTAGCGTCTGTCTGAGGGCGGGGTTATTCCTGCCAGGCTCAGAACAGTAGGGAAGATGTCCATTCCACTGTGGTCAGAGGAAAGGGGCAAGAAAAGGGAGATGTATGTGTACTTTCACTCACTGAAGCAGTTTTTTCTCCAAGGTATTATATCATTTATAGAAAAAACCCATTAAATTCATTAGATTACAAGGATAAGTTGGAAGAGAATGATCAGATTTCCCTCCTAAATGTTTTAACCTCCAACAGAAACACAATGACACATGCATGGAACGGCCTAGGTGAAGGTTCAGCTTCCCGCTCTCACCTGAGGGACAAGGGACATTCGTTTTGGATTGAAGATGGCATCTGTGTCACGCTCAGGTGTCAACATTCCAGAACCTGCTCATACATTCTCTTTAGGACACGTGTCCCTCAGTGGCTTAGCGCTGGGTTTATGAGATCCTAACTACTTACCAGAGGTGTAACCAAGTCACTGCTTTGCAAATCACAAGTAAATCACAAGTTTTTCCAGTCAAGTCGCAAGTCAAGTCCAAGTCAAAGGCAACCAAATCCAAGTCGAGTCCAAAGTCAATGATGTGGAAGTCCAAGTCAAGTCCATGTCCTTAACTTTGAATTTTCAAGTCATAATCAAGTCAGCTGTCCAACTTCAGTTTAAAGGGACTTTACGGAGTTTTGAATTTTTATGCTCACGATTGCCCCCTCAGGCCAAACGCGTAACAGCAGCTTCAATAGGAGGCTCGTGCACGAGGCGCGCATGCTGTACGTGCACACTCCTTAACGAAAATAACAGCTGAGACAGTCAGCTCCGTGTGTGTGTGTGTGTGTGTGTGTGTGTGTGTGTGTGTGTGTGTGTGTGTGTGTGTGTGTGTGTGTGTGTGTGGCCCGGAGGACAGAGGACAGGAGAACGCACAGCTAATTAATTAAATAATTTGGTTCTGTACCTTTCTCTTCAGCATAGCCGACAAAGGTTTATAATGGGTCAGTCCTCCTGCATGCTCAGATCATTCCCTTCCCTTGCTTGAAAAATTGTTCCAAAATGAAAGTTGAACCCACATCTTTTTTATCTGTGAATTCAATGCCGTTTGGCGAGTCTCAAATAAAAATTTGGGCATCTTACTGTAAAAAAATATACCATTAATGTAAAAAATAAACTCTAATACAACCATGTTCACATCCAGAATTGAACCCGGGTTTTCTGCACGAAAGCCCGTAATCTTACAAGGCGAGCTTAAGCACCAGTGGCGTCTTCTGTATCTGTAACGTTTATATCCTTGATAACAGCTGAAACAACGTTCAAAGAACGGTTCGGAGGGCTATGCCTGAACGTGAACGCGCATGAAGCAGCCTGCTCGACCCGAGCATCTCTTTTTCTGTGATTTTACAGAAAAACAGGCAATCACAGTAAAAATGGCAGGGCTCATTCTACAGGACCATGGCATTGCAGGAGAATGTATGAAGAAGAAATTTATTATTTCTATACATGTTTTGGCTGTCAAACTTCCATAATGCCCCTTTAATGACAATGATAATAAATAAATTCCAGAAATAAAGCTTCTTAAAGCTTCATTTATTTGCTCAAACAAGCAGAAAGTGCAACTGAAACTGATTATAAACAAAGTGCTGCTGCAGTTAGCAGTAAATCAAACCCAGAACCAAGAATGAGTTTTGTCCATGTCGTGTCACTTTTGTGCTAAAATATCAAATATGCTCAAGTCATCATCAAGTCAACAGACGCAAGTCGATTCAAGTTGCAAGTCATTGGCGATCAAGTCCAAGTCAAGTCGTAAGTCTTTATAGATTTTATCAAGTCGTCAGAAGTCTTTAAAATAATGATTCGAGACTGACTCGAGTCCAAGTCATGTGTCTCAAGTCCACACCTCTGCTACTTACCTACAATGAGTCCAGCTCCACATGTATTTGTTTATATGTAACCAACCAGTTTAGGTTTAAATTGCAGTTGAAACACGACTACTGACTAGAATATGTTTCTAAAACCTTGACATCTGGACTTTTGTGACGAGTGTTCGAGGCTTAACTCCTTGTGGGTTATTGTCACAGTATAGCGTCAACTCCTGGCATTAAAACATCCAGATGGAGCATCAGGATAAGCACCTTCTTTATAAGCAGGCCTTACTATTACCTCCTGTACATGTCTGCTGCCCCCTGGTGGAGGACCTGCAGATAGTAAAGTGCATACCGGTATTTAAATATTTAAAGAATTACATAATAAAATAAAACTGATTATTAAACTGTTGTTTTATCAACATTAGACAACAGTTTTATATAAAATAATTTAAAAATCTTTACTGTATCATATTACCCCTATTAAGGGGTCAAATGTTAATAAGAGCAAAACTCGTTGCTCCTTGAGATTTTTTTCCCACTTTCCTTTTGGGACTGGTCCATCTTTTGAGTGGACAAGCCCAGATTCTGCATATAGTTGTGCAGTAAAGACACATGAGCAGGATGTAGCTAAAGTGAGCGTGCCTGAGCAGGGCTGCGCTGGTGCTGTTTGCAGGGATTCTCCCAGGCCAGTAGACCACTGTGGGTACCCTGTGACCTCCCTCCCAGGTGGTCTGCTTAGCTGAACCCCCACCTAACACACAGATCAAAAACCACTTTAAAAATATGACCTTTCAATGCAACAACAATCTCCAGCCCGTGTTACAACTAAACACAAGAATCCTTGTTTTTGTTCTCATTTAAAGTGTTCTTTACCTTTATTGGTTTGCCATTTTCCTGTGAAAGGTCCAACACTTCCTGCATACTGACACTTCTGATCCCAGGGACCGTTGTCTCCTGCAGCATCAACACATGAAGACTTTATTTTATCATATTATAAAGACGTAGTTCATGCAGCTGACTACTAACCAGTAAACCAGATGAGAGTGTTGTCTCTATCGGTTTCATCAGCTGCAGTTTTTATTGCCCCAACCAGATCATCCAGCTCCTGCAGACTGGCAGCATAGACTCCATCACTACGGCGGGGAGCAGCAGTGGCTGCTAAAAGGGGAGGGGCCAGAGGGACGTGCATGTGAGCTGATGCAATGTAGAGCAGATATGGCTGTCCTCTCGCCCTGAAAATATAAAATAATCCAAGTTCAACAGCATCACAGCTATAAGTAACCACTTCCTTGTCAGAACTGTTGCATGTGAACTCATAAAAACAGAGCTAAGCATGGATGATGGAAACAGTTCTTATGGTTACGATCTTGTTCCCTGCTTAAAAGCCCAGAAACGTTTCACTTTCCATTAAAGGAATGTGGATTTTCCAGCTGGAGCAAAGTATTTGTTGCATCCTAGAATCAAATCCAACACTGTGTTGCCTGTTGACATTGTGATAGCTTCGGCACTCATTCACATGACCTTGCAAATCAGGATGAGGGTCTGTTGGTGCTCAAAAACAGCAGTTCCCTGGTCTCCTCCTGCCCTTTACAAACCAAATCTCAGAACAACTAACACAAACTCTCAAGCAGATCACACGCAGCTAATGAGGTTGCATCTTTACATTTGTCTAAAGTAATTAACGTTTTGGCGCACTTACATCTGGGCCGGCTCGGTCTAGCCCTGGCAGAGTGATTGTGTTTATATCTGTGTGTTGTCGTCGCTGAGCCAACCTTTTTTCAGCTTGGTGCTGAGCCGACCCAACACACCGGCTGAAGTTCAAGCCTACCTACGGGGGGGGGGGGGGGGGGGGGGGGGGGCTCTGACTGGTGGGTAGAATCAGCCAACGGCAGCTTCCCGCATGCATGACTCATTATCAAACTGGATGCGGTGTTGTAAACACCTTCTCTGACTGCAGCTCGGCGGGAGCTGGGGCTCTACGGGACGGGGAGGCTTAGCAAAAAGAAAGACATATTGCCTACAAAGTACCACAGTACAGGGTGAGACTATCACTGCTTCAGATTTCTGAAAAGTCGTACACAATTCCTGAAATGGGGAAATCTCTGGATTGCTGCTTTGAGTGAATCTGATCCATTTCAGACTGTTCATTGATTTCACAGACACACAAACAAAGGCACATCCATCTTGCTCCTTGAAATCTTTGATTAGTTAGTTGTTGGTTTTGTAATGTTCCTCATTAAGTATTGTTGTTTAGCATTACCTTGATACAGATCAATAAGCTAATCTTTGCCTTCCAGACTGGATCTTTTTTCTGTACCTTGCACTGCGTATAACCCTGAGTGCTGCAGATTTATACTGTTCTGTGAGCCTCCACAGGTCCAGCGGCTGCTCTGTGATGGTGCTGTTCTCAATCAGAGGAAGGCCCACCTTGGAATAACAACCTCTGTGCACACTCCTCCTCAGTCTGGAACCATCAAGGACAAAAGCCGTTAGTTATCTGTGTGTGTTGAATTGCTACAGGGTTTGAAGCAACATAGAAAACTGCAGGGAGACATTCTTGAGACCTGATCTAAAGAGATTAGCACGAGATACGATTTTTATACGAGAGAAACGTGTAAATCTAATCGGCTGCTTGGTGGAGGACTTGCAGAGGGAAGGTTGCTGGTTTGAATCCTAGATGTTGTCTTTCTGCATGTTCGACCCATGCATGTGTGGATTTTCTACTGTTGTTTCCTCCCAAAAACATGCATGTTTGTTTAACTGGAACCTTTAAATTGTCCCTAGGTGTGAGTGACTGGTTGTTTTCCTCTGAGCGTCCCTGTGATGGACTCATTACCTGTCCAGGGTGTCCCCCATCTTTTGCCTAGTGACTGCTGGAGTTAGACACCAGCTCCCTGTCACCCTACTGAGGAAAAATGGTTCAGAAAAAAACTGAAAATGTAAATCTAGCTAATAGGCCTGGGCGATAAATCGATTTAATTAATTAATTTTAAAAAATTTGAGGGCGATTTAAAAAAAGTTAATCGAATTTTATGTAATAGCGCCTTTTTGGCCCCCCGGAGTCTCACATAACCACAACAACGTCACAGCAGCACACAATATAGCAACAGCAAGCGACTCCATGGCCACCGGTGAGAGTGGGAGGTTTGTTCCTAAGAAAGGAATGGAATCATTCGTTGTTTGGAACTGGTTTGGGTTTGCTGCGACGGACGTGGAGCGTGGCACTTTGAAGAGGGTGATCATTTATTCATTATTCATCTCAGAAATGAGGGTTACATTTGTCTTGCTTGTGATGAAATAAAAAACTAAATAGGCTTTAGGGTGGTTCCATTTGTACTTATTGCTATTAGGGGTGTAACGGTACGCTAAAGTCGTATTTGGTTCAGTTCAGTGTTTTAAAGAGCTTGGTTTGATTTATTTTCAGTATATTATTATTATATTTATTTATTATCTGAAGCGGCTCCTATAGTGAGCAGAACCAGGTGTCATCACAGGCTGCTGATCTAGCATGTCTAATTATTTCACAGGTTATTTGCGCAGCTATGAGTGTCACTCTCATACAGACTAGAGTTGTGTTTGACTGTTGATGCTCCGTGTTTTTATTTCTGCAGCGAGCTTTAAAAACTCACCTCACACCACCCAGAGTTTCTTTTTTAGATCTCGTATTAAATAACCAGCTTCCTGCGCATCGTTTTATTCATTTTTTTGTTGTGGGATGAAAACTTTACATCAGTTGTCCCAGGGGGAAGTTCAGCAGACGTGTTTGTTTACATTTTTGCCGCTGCATGTCTGCACTGAGAAGGGAGGGAGGGGCAACGCGACGCTCCGTTCAGCGTCTACAGGCTCCAGTAGCATCGACTGCCAGCTGGTTTGATCCGCTCTGAAAGGCCTTGATCAGAATTTGCAGATCACATTTTTTTTAAACGGAGATCGGGCGCGTGCAGCCATCATGCCTCACACAATACAGCGTCTGTGCGGAAACTCGCCAAGGAGCTTTTATCTGCTGCACCTAAATCATGCAAATAAAAATTCATTATTTAAGGGAAAAAATAAGCCGAATCGGTACGCCAGTGGACCGAACCGAAACGGTTCAACACTCCCCCGTGAACCGTTACACCCCTAATTGCTATTCTTAACAGTTGAGGGTGAGAGAGAATCAGAAAAAAATCGCGAATCGAATTTAAATAAATTAAATCGGAGATTTTATTTTTAGGCTGTATCGCCCTGCCCTACTAGCCAATTACCACCAGGCTTCGCCTGAGAGCTCTATGCATATTTGAGTAGAAATGTACCTGATCACTTCAGGTCTGGATGAGACACAAGGGGGACACGGGGGCAGGTTATATCCTGGTGTGTCAGTGCAGCCCATGTCATTACTGTAGGGGACTCCTAGGTAGTGGTCGAACCCTGTTTATGAAACAAGCAAAACATCTAAATGAATAGAGATAAGAAATGTATTTGTTGTTGGTGTGACGCTGCTGCGTTTCAGTTTGAAGAGAACAAAACTTTCAAATAATTAATAGTAATCAAACACATAAGTTCCTGCTGCAGAGCAGTGACAATGTTTTTTTGTTTCTTCTCTGCTGGGGGTAATGCTAGTGGGGGTGATCACGAGTCAGCTGATGAAGGGGGGACAGCTGGAAGTGTGTTGTGCAACAAAACACAACTGGAGGGAGAGTGTGACCGGTGACCTGGTTTTATCTGGTTCCTGCAGCGATGGTTACAGTCAGGTCCTCGATGTGGTCTAAACGGTCAGGGGAGCAGGTTGCAGCATTCAAATGGAAATCTACAGACAGGGTTGTGTAACTGAAGTTCAACTTATTTTATGTAATTATACTGTATAACACACTAACGGGATTTTAAAATCATTTCCGGTTTTACCTGGATGCTTCAGAAAGGTGGTTTGTTTGTGCTGCAAGTTTTCTAAATTTTGCTAAAGGGGCAGCAAATGTAAAAAAATTAAAAAAAAATTTAAAAAAGCTGTTCTTTTTTTTTAACTAAATAATGTGTCGTTTCTTTTTCAAGATGTAGTATTCATACTTTTCCATTCTTGATGCGAGGCTGCAACTTCTATTGTGGCCAGCTAGAGACAACTAAGACCCCTGAAGGTCTGCTGTGGTACCTGGGACCAAGCAGATCCTTCAAGTCCAAATTCAAATTTGTGGACCTCAACTGTTAGCGTTGTGTTCTTTTCACAGGAAGATCACATGACTATCCAGTAGGAATTCATAAGATCTTGTGATTACGACATTGTTTGTTAAACCATTCTGGAAATTTTTAGAGCAATCATGTGTTTAGGGCTGTGCAGTAAGATGATTTTGGCTCAACATCAGTGAGATAATGGGCCATCAAGATCAAGCAGTGGCTTAAGTGACGCAGGCAGGTCGCGCTAGAAAATTTCGTTTAAAAAGACGTCATAAATGTTTTCCCTCGTCATTTTTATTTCTAAAATATGAAGTAAAAACTCACAATTTCATTTTCATTCCTTTGCCAATAATATTTAGTCTACACCCGTGCGTTAAGAGGATCGGCACCATGCATTACCTGCACTTCCAATATTTTCCTCTCAACGTAGGACTCTTTCATAAGGGTACATGCACACCAGTAGTTTTTACGGTTATTCATGGGGCAAAATCTCCAACATTTTTGAAAAAATAAAATCAAAGTAAAACTCCATCTTCCAGTAGACGCAAAGCATCCAGCCCACCTCTCCAAATGCATCAATTGTGCATCACAGCCGCTAGGCGCGCCGCGTGCACCGTCAGCTACGTCAGCCCAGTGTGCGCATCAGTGTGTGTCGGGATAATTCTTTCAAAACAGCCAGCATCCTTGAGTTTATCCGTCAAAATAAACAGTCAGACGGAAATATCTGTAACCTGCCATTTAACTGTTTTGCCTTCTTGTGAAGATTGTTGCAAAGAGAAACAATTAAACTTGATTAACCCCGGAGCCATGCGCACTGCGCTGTACTCCGTCACTGTAAATGAGGGGGAAACGATTTAATCGGATCCTTTTCTTACCTTTTCAACATGGTTTAATGTAAAGTTTCATTCAGTACAAACTTTAGTTACACCAATCTAACAAGACAGAGCCTGGATTTGTATTCTGAACAGTTTAAACATGTTTAAAACGGAGACGTGCGTGACGCGTCTAAAATTCGCACCTGCTCCACTATTATGGAAATTAAACTAACAAGATGAATAACATGAAATTATTTTACGCACAGAAGACATCCCCTACACTTTTGAAAAGCTTGCAACACGCCTGGTTGAGGACCAATCTGATTGGAGGTGATCATAATCTAGCCTAGCAAGCCATCTTATTTACAGTATGTGCATTTATAGTCTGGCCACAACCCATTGGTGGTTCTCAGTCGTGGGGCGGGATTTACAGTTATCTTTCCAACTGTCTCCTCATACTGTTGGTCAACAAACAACGTGGCATACTCTCTGCTACAGATGTCGGTCAATGGGGCAGTCTGCCATACTCTGTCAAAGACAACACAAATACACCCTTTTTCTAAATAAACGTACGTACCTCTATCTGCTCTTGATTCCAATAGTCCAAAGTTGATGCTAAAGCTGTTTCAAACAAGCCGTCACCATCTTAGTTTCGCTCAGTTGCTCCCATGAAACAGAGTGCTGTGACTGGTCCACCAAAACACTGATAAGCCACCAGACTAGTCAGGGCTGCAGAGTTTCCACTAGAGTGTGGCTAGACCCACATGCACACTGACGGTCTAGAGTTCTTGGCTGGCCATAATCCACCGGTCTTGGTAAAAAGGGAGCCTGCTGGCAAAGCTCAATGTACGGTATTGACCCGAATATTAGACTAGGTCTTTTACATTGAAAACAATTTTAAAATGAGGGGTCGTCTTATAATCGGGGTCCAGCCATTACACATCCGTAACAGCAGAGGGCGCCAGGCTGTGTGTTCTCAACAGCAGAAAAAAATAGAGACGAGAGGTCGGAAGCAGGGTGAACCAAAAGTGGGGCACGTTAACAAGCTATAAGGCAGAGTTATGCAAATTTTAAGATGACGGCAGAGGCGTCAAACATTACATGCATAGATGCCTTGGGTGGCGGTGTGGATGACGTTGTGGAAGTGTAGCGATCTGATGGTGCACCGGTGTCGGTGCAGGATCTGCTCGGGTGCAGGATCTGCTCGGGGTCCTTCGACTGCCGATGACGTCACATTACTGCAAATCTACTGGGCTTTCACACACGTTTTGGAAAGACATCACCAGTTTTGTTAATAAATTCTTGTTTGTTAACACCTAAATGTTTTCTTTATAATTGTAATTTGTTAATAAAACACTATATTACCTTGGTTTTGTAAAGAATGTGAAACTGCATAAAACCAACATCAGACTGACAAAAAATAGAACAGTTCTTGTATGTGAAGCCACATCTGTTTGTATTAATGTGGAGTTCATCTGTATATTTCCTTAGTTGTTATCTAAATACATTCTTTGACTCAAAATATTGCTTGGTGTCTTTCAATAAAGTTCTTATATTTTATTTTGCCCCATTTCATCAACATCAAGAGCTTTTGAGGGTCACTGTTTATCATTTGCTTATATTTTACATTTCCTTTAGAAATTCAAACATATTTTCTCCAAAAAGTGTTGATTTTTGGACTACAGGACTACAACCGCTAAGACTATGACTGCAAATTTGTTCTGCCCAATCAAAATCATAACGTGATAACGTAACTTTCGTAAGCTTCATGTTCAGCCAATCAACTACTCTGACGTCTTCGGCAGTCGAAGGACCCCGAGCCGATCCTGCACCCGAGCAGATCCTGTACCGACACCGGGACCGCAGCAGCGTGAGTGAGGACAGCGAGGCAAAGGGTGTCTGAATAAAAGCCTCATTTGACTTTTGATTTCACACGTCAGCAAAGTTCTGATAGTTTGCATTAAAATGTTATTTTGCTCAGTATTGGTTCTCAAGTTTTCAATAAACAGTTTATTTAAAAAGTGATTTTTTTTTTGTCTTTTCCTGAAGATTAGTCTTTTTTTTTTGGGGGGGGGGGGGGTCAATGTTCAGGTCAATACTGTAATAAAATAATGCTAATACCAATGAATTTTGCTGATTATATTGATTTTGTGATCATTTGGAGCTAAAAAATATAGATCAGAATACCTGGACGCCCTGTAACATATAGTATTTGTCTGGGGACCATTTTCATGAAGAGGAGTTAATTTCCACCAACACTAATGACATCAGATGCAGTTTGAATAATAAAGATTAACACTGGATCTTAAGCTGTCAGGTACTACTGACTCTTTATATAATAAAGTCTTGATGTCATGTCTTCATCACACACAAGTAAACAAAGTCTAAACCAGTGTACCGAGCACCACTGGTCTAAACAATGTCTTCTAATGCTCTGTGGTTCCTTCCCTTCAGATGTTTCCAAGTCCATTTGAGATGCTTTGGAGAAGGACATGTTTAGTTTTCAGTTCTACGCATACCGCCACAACTACAAAACAATAGCAGTCAGGGAATCGAACCCCCACCTACCCCTGTTGGTGGGACCGTATGGTCCATTGTGTCCGAGATGCCACTTCCCAATAATGGCGGTGTAATAACCTGCCTGCTGCAGCAGCTGAGGCAAAGTGATCTCAGAAAGAGGCAGACCAGCTACAGAATTCACTCCAAAGTTATGAGTCACCCCGGTTCTTAGGCCATACCGGCCCGTCAGGATGGCGGCACGGGACGGAGAGCACGTCGAGGCAGGGGAATGGAAGTCCGTCAGTCTGGAGAAAGAACACAATTTATACAAAAATCACAAGTTCACACGGTAAATCTAACTTCCGCCATGCTGTCTCATTTCTAAGTGACTTTGTTCTTTACTTTGATAACGATAATATAGCTGGTACCTTAGCCCTTGCTGGGCCATCAGGTTAAGGTTTGGTGTGTTGTTTGTCTTCTTCTCAGGTTGGTTAACATCCAGGTCACCCCATCCCATGTCATCAGCTAGTATGATGATGAAGTTGGGTTTTGTCCTGACTGTCTCCACGGGTTCTGTTCGGGTCACTGTGAAGAGCAAAGCCCCAAGCAGGAAGTTCTCCATCACTGTGAGTCAGATCTGTATGGAGTGAAACCATAGTAACCAGTTCTGGACACATATTCAGTTTGGCAATTGTTAAGACCATTTACATCTAGTCTATAAAGGTCAAATTCAAAGTTTTTCTATTTTGCATGTTTCTTTATTAACTATGTTTGCATTTATTTATTTTATTCTGAAACTAAACTGCTGAAAACAAAGTGAGACATGACTACTACATGTGGAAAGTGATGTAACAAAGGTTAAAATGAAAGGTGCAGGACTAGATCAGCATGTTGCAAAGGTTGGAACATCCTTCATAAATGATTAGCTGTCAAAGAAGCTGATGTTGCAAGAAAATTCCAAGAAAAAAACTCAAGAAATTCCAAGGTTGTTGCTATTTTTTTACACAAAAACACTTAAAGAGACAATGTGTCGTTTTCTCTAAAAATTTCCATCAAAATGCATTAAATGATGTCCAGTTGCTGAACAATATTGGTAACATATAACCATAGGAATCGTGTCTAAAATACATGGCAGCGGGTCTAAGTTTGTAGGCGACACCATATCAGACATCATGTTTCCTTCTTCGGGAGCCAGTGATGACAAAATGCATTTACTGATTTGTAACAAGCGGTTACAAAACTCTTGCCATTCATAAACGTTTTACACATTTACCTCTTTTCTCATTGCCTCATGCAAGGGAGTCTGATGTGTTTGTCATTTTGCTGGAGGTTGCACTCCCAGGGATTTTTTAACCCTAATGGCCATCGGTTGGTAAGGTCTTACTCCAACACAAAAATACCACTTGCGTGCAATGATTTAGGTATGCACTGCCCCCATCGCATTGTCACTTTAACAATAAAATAGATGAAATTCAGCAAATGAGCAAGTTACTTTAATGAGAAAAGCACTTTGCTTTTAAACTTCCAAAACAATTTACATTAAAGCAAATGTTTAAACAACTCTAAGAAATCCTGTTGATTCTGCAGCTAGACGCAAAACAGACAGGAAACGGGAAAATAACAATCATTAGGGAGAACAAGGGTGATTTTTGTATATTTGTAAAATAGTTTCCAGTGAAAGTCATCTTGTCAGTGACAACTAACCAGGAAAGAGATGTGTAGGCTTCCTTAAGATATATAATAAATCTACTTATGAACTCAGTTAAATGATTTTTATTTATAACTGTTCGTCCTCTCGTTTCCCGTGTGACACTAATTAAATCAATCATGTGGAAGCCCAAGTCGTGGGTGTCTGTCTTTCTTATCGCACCAGCATTTCCTGATAAACTTGTATTTCTTCACACAACAAGAAAACCAGAAAACATCGTCCAACCAAATGTGTTTATCCTGGGTCAAGTCAAAAGAAACTCGTCAAATTTTTGAGGTAAGTTCAGCATTTGTATTTGACTACTGAACTATTTTTGAATAGGTCACGTTTCTATTTTACAAACAAATTCAGTGAGGAGTTGGTTAAATCAAAATAGTTGTTCTTGGGTGCTAGTTTTGAACTCAGTTTCTGTAAAAATGCTTTAAACAATAAATATGTTACCTATTGTAGAGACCTCTTAATTATCCTCAGTTTGGAGAAATTAGGAGACTTCTGACCAGTCCAATGAGTCAGAGTAGAGCCATGTAAAAAGTAGATTTATGTGAAGCCTTTCTTTGTGTTTGCACTATTTTAAACTCTGACATTGATCTCTGTTTCACACGATTATTCTGGGAGGATTATGAAACTCGAACTAGAATCTTTGCTGCAAATAGATTTTTGAGAAAGTAACCATGACTGGCACTTCAATCCCAATGTTAAAGGTGTTGAACATTAGTGATGGGATCTATGGCTCTTCCATGGGAGCCGTTCATTAGTCGGTTGTTTACCTGAAAGAGCTGTTCAAAAGACTGGCTCCTTTGAACAAAGTGAAGCCAAGAGAGCGCGCGGGGTGGGTAAGAGCAACGTGTTCCTGTCCGTGAGAGCGCATTGGTTAGGGTTCTTCCTACGTCCGTCACAGCGGTGGGTGGGGTTTGAGCGAGTGCGCTTTACCGACTTCTGGGGAAGTTTGTTACCAGAAGACAAGATGAACAGCGCTCTACAGAGACTCGGCTCTTATCATTCACTTTGAAAATCCATTCAAAAGATTTGATTCGTTCGTGAATGTCACATCACTATTGAACACTCATTTAATCAATATATTTGCAGTGGTCTCTAGTAGGAATGAATGCCTTGTAAGTTGTACTCTGGGGAAACAAAGCTCCGGTGCATCAGTTTCAGGAAGTAGAAGTGAACCACATCAGAGTTGAGCTTCAGATGGCAGGATTTGGAGTCTTATTTCCTGGGATGTTTCTCAATACCAAGGAACCTTACTTTAATGTCTTGGTCCCGCCCCGGTTGCCCAGGAGATACGTCATCAGGAACCGCCAAGGGGTGTTCCAATGTTCGTGTTCTACCGAGGCGTCTGTTCGTTAGCCGTTTAGCTAGCTGAACTAGCACACTGGGCTGACTAGCTAGCTAGCTCAGAAGCTGGTAGCTACTTTGGGGGAAAATTTCAAGTTTAAAGTAAATCAACTAAATGTAGCTATCGGGCTGATATCTGAAATGTTTTTTTATATCCAAAGCAGTTATCTGTGGTTGGTTATTTGCTTAGTAGTTGCAGCTTTGGTGACTAGCAGGTAGTAACTCGCTTACATTTTTCATTTAACAAATATATACACAACGTTAAAAGGCTCATTATATATTTATATTGAAACTTGTACATATAAAATATATTGTTATCTCAAGTAACATTATGAGGCCGCCACAGAAGCCGCGGTAACGTGATGAAAGTCTGTTCCATTTAACCGTTTTCTTTGACCAAGGGAGGACAGTGTCCTCGTAAGCAAGGCGCCTGGCCTCGCAAGACATCACCTTGTGAGGCCAGGCACCTTGACATAGCGAGCCTAAGTTACTTCCGTACCACGAGTGCCCGGAAGAACGAAAAAACGAATGCAAGTCAATGGGGCTAAAAATGCTATTTTCTAACTCCGCTTGTTTTGTGCCATTGGTTTCACATATGATGTCTGTGAATTTTAAAGACACATTTTGATACCAAGAACGTGCTTATTTTCGAACGGGGCAAACGCTATTTTAGGTTTTGTGTAAAAATAAGTCCAGGACTACAAATGTGCTTCACAAAAGTGACGTTATCGAACCAGACACGGAGAAAACTGAGGGAAAAGGGTTGTAAGTTCAGCAGACTTCCCACAGGAGGAGAGAACCACCATATATCTGATCATTTGGTAATTAGCAGCTACGCTAGGAGAGATTATGTGGGGACGTCATGTATGCTACGTGCCAATTTATAGTTTATAGTCATGCCAATTACGAACTTTTACAAGCAAATAAATCTCAAAGTACATGGCATGGTCGAAACACCCATCATTACTTTTCATTTAAATTGCAGTACAACAAATGTGCGATCCAGGGCGTAAGGCAAAGCGGATTAGAAAATAGAGTTTTTAGTCCCTTTGACCTGCAATAATTTTTTTTTGTTCTTCCGGCGACCCATGATGCGGAAGTGACTTAGGCTTCCTATTAAGAAACAGCCTCGATACTTGGACATCTCTCCTCTGATTGGCTAATATCAATGCGACTCTACCACTAAAGCTGATTTATACTTCTCCACAAGGGAGAGGCGCACATCTGGCGCGTTGCAAGCTTTTCAAAAGTGTGGAGGATGTTGTCTGTGCCTAAATTGATTTCATGCTATTCATCTTCTTAGTTTAATTTCCATAATAGTTGAGCAGGTGCAAATTTTAGACACGTCACGCATGTCTCCGTTTTAAACATGTTTAAAGGGACATTATGGAAGTTTGACAGCCAAAATATGTATAGAAATAATAAAATTCTTCTTAACACATTCTCCTGCAATGCCCTGGTCCTGTAAAATGAGCCCTGGCATTTTTACTGTGATTGCCTGTTTTTCTGTAAAATCACAGAAAAAAAGAGCTGCTCGGGTCGAGCAGGCTGCTTCATGGGCGTTCGTGTTCAGGCACAGCCCTCCGAACCGTTCTTAAATGGTACAGATACTAGTGACATCACTTATGTGTTAGCTCGCCTAGTAAAACAGTGGACTTTTGTGCAGAAGACCCGGGTTTGATTTTGGATGTGAAAATAGTTAATTTAGAGTTTCTTTTTTACATTAATGGTATATTTTTTTCACAGTAAGATGCCCAAATTTTTATTTGAGACTCGCCAAATGGCATTGAATTCACATATAAAAAAGATGTGGGCTCAACTTTCATTTTGGAATACTTTTTCAAGAGCATGCAGGAGGACTGACCCATCTTAAACCTTTGTCGGCGGTGCTGAAGAGAAAGGTACAGAACCAAATTATTTAATTAATTAACTGTGCGTTCTCCTGTCCTCTGTCCTCCGGGCCACACACACACACACACGGAGCTGACGGTCTCAGCTGTTATTTTCGTTAAGGAGTGTGCACGTACAGCATGCGCGCCTCGTGCACGAGCCTACTATTGAAGCTGCCGTTACACTTTTGGCCTGAGGGGGCAATCGCGAGCATAAAAATTCAAAACTCCGTAAAGTCCCTTTAAACTGTTCAGAATACAAATCCAGGCTCTGTCTCGTTAGACTGGTGTAACTAAAGTTTGTACTGAATTAAACTTTACATTAAACCATGTTAAAAGGGTAATAAAATGATCTAATTAAATTGTTTCCCCCTCATTTACAGTGACGGAGTACAGCACAGTGCGCATGGCTCTGGGGTTAATCAAGTGTAATTGTTTCTCTTTGCAACAATCTTCACAAGAAGGCAAAACAGTTAAATGGCAGGTTACAGATATTTCCATTTGACTGTTTATTTTGACAGATAAACTCAAGGATGTTGGCTGTTTTGAAAGAATTACCCCGACGCACACAGAGGAGCTGACATTTTAATCGTTACGCACATCGTGGAGGTGACTAAATCAATCAAGAAATGATTCCCATCGGAACATCAGAGCTTTATACTGGACATGTGCTCAATGCAGCTCGCAGCGCACCGTGAGCTGAAGATCTGTAGAGGTGTTCGCAGCGCAGAGCAGAACCACGGCGATGCGGTAAGATTTCCTCCCACTGAAGCAGTCTGGAAACCTGGTCTTTCTGAGGGATGTGTCACTTGGAAAAATCTTCGCCGATTCTGAAACTTTGGCTGAACAGCGCTTGTTCTCGTCTCTATTATGGAGATGCATGACGCATCCAGTCTGAGGCAGAATAGCCTCTTCAGCTCAGAAAGCACCTCTAGAGACATTTGATCACGCACAAAGTTTATGTGGAGCAGAAGCGGTCGGGCCACGGCAGGTGAAAAGTTCCTAGCCTACATGAAGTGAAATTGTTTAATTGTAACATTAATATGTTACTGGACACACTGGTCTGGTTGGTTAGACCAGTGTTTGAAGTGGAAAACACACACACACACACACACACAAATTAAAATAATGCTGATAGCGTGGACTAGAAGCCAGGTGATGGTTTACGTATTTAAATGATGATCAGGCTGCTGTAAAATGTAATCTCCATCCACATCCGGACAGAATTATCCTCTATTCTTTCTCTATTTTCTCTACTCTTGTCTGGGCTGACGTAGCTGACAGTGCGTGCGGCGCGCCTAGCAGCTGTGATGCACATTTTACGCATTTGGAGAGGTGGGCTGGATACTTTGCTTTAATCCTTGGAGATTTTGCCCCATGAATAACCGTAAAAACTACTGGTGTGCATGTACCCTTATGAAAGAGTCCTACGTTAATAGGTAAATATTAGAAGTGCAGTTAATGCATTCTGGTGCTGGTCCACTTAACGTACTGGTGTAGACTAAATATTATAGACAAATGAATGAAAATTATATTGTGAGTTTTTACTTTATATTTTAGAAATAAAAAATGACGAGGGAAAACATTTATGACGTCTTTTTAAACGAAATTTTCTAGCGTGACCTGCCTGCTTCACTTAAGTCACTGCTTATTAAGGCTTGTCCAGAATTACCGTGGCCCACCCAAAAATTAAAACCTGGCGCCGCGCCTGTTACAAACCTCTGCAAATTGTTGTTCTTCACTTTATCAAACTCAGACATTGTACAGCTAATGTCAGCATGTAAAATTATGAATTCAGTCGAGCTCTTCCTTCCCTCCTTCTCCTGCTCTCCTTGAAACCCGACATCAGCTGTCAGAAGAGGGAGGGGAAGAAGGAGATGAGGCCAACAGAGCGCGATAAAGAAACCAGAATGGTGTGGAGGTGAGCAAAACGTGTGGAAAACTGTGGGTGTTGAAACCCCCACATCCCCCACGAGTGCGACGCATCGACATTAATACATGGACAATGGGTTTCCATAGACTCCAATAACAAGTTTTTGTGCTAAAATGGGAGGTGGCCACCACCGCCATTTTGACCATGTCACAGGTTCCGTCAAGCCCAGACAATTCCATAAAAGGGAAGAGAGGTGGAGCTGAGGGTGGGGTTGTAAGGCTGGGATCAACTGACGACACCCGGTCGAACTAGCTACAAGCTAATCTGAAGCTAACCCAAAGCTAGTGCGGAGGTGGGAGCTAAGCTAACGGAGGTAGCAACCTAGCTACAACCGGAGTTAACTGTGCACAACACCAGAGCTTCTGAGTCAGAGATACGCCGGGCTGACCGCTGGGTAAAACCGGGTGGAACACAGAGGTCTCGGAGACCTCCACAAGCCGGCAGCTGCACAGCAGACAAGCGCTGCTGCGCAGAGCTGCCACTGGGGAAAACCGGGTGGAAAGGTTTCCATCCCAGAGCTCCACAAGCCGTCAGCCCGCCGCAGCACACAGAAGCCGCGATCAGACAGATGCGCCGAGCTGCTGGGAGAACCAGCTGTCAGCCCGCCGCAGCCAACAGAAGTCACGATCAGACAGAGATGGACCGGGCTGCGGGGAGAAACAGCCGGCAATCAGGGTGGAAAACGTCGGTCTGCCGAGAGCTCCACAAGCCGATAGTCGGAACCCAGCTCCACCAACATGTTATATTTCAAGCCATTTTCAAAAGTGCAGCATTATGTTAAATGCACTGGGTTTTACCCTATTACATTTAAATTTCATGGTTAAACAGTTAAAATCTAAGCTCAGCAGTGACCTCAAATACATAAATATAATTTTACTTACCGAAAAAAATTAAGTGGAGACTCCTTGGACGCTCTATTAGTGCAATTAATGCCACAGCAAGTCATTTTGTCCAACAATTGCACAAAAATATCCAAAAAAAGAATACACAAACACAGAGACTCTAAATCCCGGAACAGTTTCCAAGCCAGACCGAGGCTCTACTGAGGCCTTTCCACAGAACTAGCTCTGTGGTCACGTGGGTCTGATGCTCATTAATTATACAGAATTTTAGGCTGATAATGCACTTAATCAGAAGAGTGAGAAAAAAATTCTCCCCCTCAGAGTTGTCATGAGTGTAAACTAGATCATTTAAACAAAAAACATGTTTTGGTACCAGGCTGTAAACATGTTTATTTCTGCTGTGAACTTGGCATTTTTAACATGGGAGTCAATGAGGATTTGCGCACTTCTGATACCAGCCCCCAGCGGATGAGGGTGGAACTGCATTTTTTGGTACTTCCGGGTTGGGACCAATTTTAGAGCTGCATTGTGGGGGCTTGGTGCGACGCCCATGGCGCACACGCATTGACAGAGGTGTTTTTCCTTCAGACTTCTCTGTCACCTGGGGAGTGTTGCAAAGATATTTACTTCACTGTGACAGCAAACTCCACAATTTGATCTAAACTAATCTCTGTTTCTCTGAATTAAGGTTGTTCAAGGAGTCATTTATCAACAGATATGCTGTCCATATAGTATATAATCCTACTTCAAATAATAAGAAATATTCTTTTTATTGTACCAGTTGAGCGTTTTTTCATCTTTGAGATGAATAAAAAGTTTTAAAAAACGTGATGAATGTTAAAATGAATGTCTGGTAAACTGTAATGACACGCATGTTAAACAGATACGGGTCTGTAAGTATTATTCCAAGTGTAAAACGCCTTTTAGCTTTTTGAGAGGCAAAAATATTATTATTTATTCAAATGCAGCCTCCTGAGGAAGTTGTTTGTCAAAGGATACTACGGGTTTGGAACTGGTTGCAACCAGATCTCTGCCGCCTGTTCATAACCATGTGTGCTCGTGCCACACACTGAAAATCTGTACTCGACCTCCACGTGTGTGTGTGCGCGCGCGCATCCAAGTCAAAGCGTCCTAGCGGTCAACACCAGTGTTCAGTGACCGCGCATTGATGCGCGCGGCACTTCTTGGAGGGATTAACGGCAGCGAGGACTGAAGAGGGGATTACTTCCGTCCGAAATTAGCTACACTCAGGTAAGAAGACAATCTTAAAACGAGTCATTTACAAAACGAGTAGTCTGTGGGAGAAGTAATAGGGCTGCTTTTTAAAAGTTCAGCTACTCACAGTGTTGAGTTCAGAGAACAGCGCGAGACGCAGCTGGTTGTGATGTGACATTTACGAACCAATCGAATCTTTTGAACGGGTTTTCAAAGTGAACGATGAGAGCCGAGTCCCTGCAGAGAGCCGTTCATCTTAACAAACCTCCCCGGAAGTTGGTCAAACTCACCCGCTCAAATCCCACCCCCTGCTGTGACACGTAGGAGGAACCATAGATATGTATATAAGCACGTGTTTATATACATATCTATGGGAGGAACGCTAACCAACCCCGTGCGCCCTTACCGACTTGATCCCCCCCCCCCCCCCCCCCATCGTTCAAAGGAGTCAGTCTTTTGAACGGCTCTTTAAGTTAAACGACCGACTAATGAACGGCTCCCATGAAAGAGCCATAAATCCCATCACTAGAAGCTGGGTTCATCCGCATCACGTAAACGCTTCCCATTTTTATTTTAGAATAATAAATTCACAGCTGTTCACAATCACCTGGCTGTTTGGAAAAGAACAAGCCAACATATTACTGTGGGCAAAAGGCGGAAGTGTGTTTGTGCAGGTAGTGATTTTATTTTAATTTACAGACTATATATATATATATATATATATATATATATATATATATATATATATTTATATATAGTTTTTTTACTTTGATTATAATATCACAAATATATTAGGTCTGACAATCTTACAAGCAAACCTTGAACGTGCCTGGATTGGATTTGCAAATGCATAAGAACACTTGACAAGGGAAATTATATATTTTTTCATAAGATATAATATATTCATATTAATTTTCTTGCTGGAAATTTTTACTTGTTTTGGAGGAAAAAATAAACAGAAACATTGAAAAAACAGCATGGTACTGATTCAGTGTTTTATAATTCAAAATATAAATGGCCTTTATTTGATATAGTGCCTTCTAGAGTCCTGAACTCCTGTGCCACTGTTGCCCCATACTAGCTGTATTTTCCCATATATATGTCACCCATCTCTTTCTTCACTAGTGCATTAGTGACACTAATTAGCTAAATTAGTGGTGCTTTATTGTTAGATTTAATCCATTCTTTAATCAAAAGAAAATCTGATTTATAAGGTTAGATGTTCTAAAAGGCGGGTTTCCTCTGTTGTATGCTTTGAAAGCTGATTCTTGTTTAGTAATAGAACACAACCCAGGGAGAGAACATACAATGGGAGCTACAGTACTCCAATAAAAGAAGAAAAACAAGGTGCAGATTATGAAATGTGTTGGAAGGCAGAGCTTCCTGGAAATGTCCTTAGAGCTCCTTTTTATAATTTTCTATAAAAGAATATTCATTCTGAACATATTATATATTCTGACATATAACCAAACAGAAAAAGACTAATTGTCTCACCTGCCCATAGGAACCAGGTGATCTGAGATATTTTCTTCTTTAAATAGAAGAGTGTGAAAACAGGTAAACACAAATCATTATGGTTTCACTGACTGAAAACTTAGAAATGTCTGACCTAGCAAAACATTTTTCATTTTGATGTGATGTAAATATGTTATAGCCCTGCTACCAAATCCACATAACGCTCAACAATGTCTGACTTTACCCAAATCTCCCCCGAGTGTATTAATAATTAATTAGGTCTGACTTTGCTGCTTTTTCTCCAGCTTTAGTTAAACAGCAAGCAGCCAAAGACAGCGTAGGGTCTCCAACCCTGGAGTGATAATATTTGACAGCTGATTCGTTATCTTTGACCTGATGGTGATGAGAAGAGGAGCAGCTCTTCCATTGGGGTGAAACTTGAGCGTGTTGTGTCCAAATCCGACCCCTCTGCAGAATCGAATCCTTTATCAGATCCTGACAGAGGTTTGGGCTCCAGCTCCAACTCAGAGTACACAGCATAGAGTTGTTTGACCCAGGTTTAGTATTGATCACCTTTCTGTTTGACTTTACTCACATCTTCGTTAATGTTGTTCCTTCTGCAGGTCATGGATCTGTGTGGAGCTAAGGTGACGCAGGTCCTGGGGCCCTGTGCGTACTCAGAGGCTCCTGATGGAGGCTGGGGCTGGGTGGTCGCTGCAGCCTTTTTCATCGTGGAGGTCTTCACTTATGGCTTCATCAAGAGCTTCGGCATTTTCCTAGAGGATGTGATGGATGAGTTTGAGGAGAGCAACAGTCGAGTCTCCTGGGTTGTCTCCATCTGTGTGTTTGTCATGACCTTCAACGGTGAGAACATTGGTAGCAAAAAGCTGCTTTAAACCTCCGATTTAATAATCTACAAGGAAGAGTGTTTGGTCTGCAGGTCCTCTCTCCTCGGTGATGACCAACCGTTTTGGCTTCCAGATTGTTGTGATGATTGGAGGATTGCTTATTTCCACTGGAACGATTGCCACCAGCTTTACAAGCTCTGTCAATCAAATGTACATCACCTATGGATTAGTAGCAGGTATTCCATCTTTAACCCCATTAAACTTCAAATTTAGCCTTAAAGACAAAGTTCACTAAGAAATTGTTTCGTATTTGTTATTTTTGAAACACGGTCAGTCGCTCGCTCTGAGTTTCACAGTCAGGCTGAATCTTTAGTGTGTTCAAATGGGAAACAAGCTTCAACACAAACGGTTGTTTTCCACTTGGTCCTAGAGCTCAACCAGTGTCTATTTAAAATGGCGTAATATTGTTTTGGGATGGTAAAAAGTGCAGGGGTCAAAACTTGACTTTGGAAAAAGTGGGGGGGTGGGGGGTGGGGTCCCCCCCCCCCCCCAATTACGTCCATGCCACTAGTAGAAGCTAACCGTTAGCATTAGAAACTCCACCACACAGCAGAACTCCTTTAGGCTTGTGTTTTTTGAGGAGATAAAACGTCAACATTGCAAACTGAGTCATTGGTAGTCACATTGCTGTTAGCCAATCAGATGACAGATGTGAGACTATCTTTAAAAAGGCTCTAAAACCTGCCGTCTGCTGCTCACCTCTGCTCTGCTTCACTTCTAGCTCCTGAAACAGGAGTGCCAGAGCTTCTTTCCCCACAGAGATGGACTCACAAGGCATTCATTTGTACTAGAGACCACTCAAATGTATTTGGAAAAAAAACGCGGTGAACTTGGTCTTTAATGTGATGGATAGATTGCAGTGTCATGTGTGTATCTTTAAACTGTAGGCCTTGGCTACTGTCTGACCTTCCTGCCCACCGTGACCATCCTCTCTAAGTACTTCACCAGGAGGCGGTCTCTGGTCACAGCTGTGGCTTCAACTGGGGAGTCCTTTGCCATGTTCGCCTTGGCCCCAGGTAAGAGTTTGACTTTCTTCATCAGATAGACATCCAATAATAATCTATTTTAGTCACACTTATCACGTCTCTTTGTCATTTAGCATTTTCTGCACTAAGAGATCTCATTGGCTGGCGGCACACCATGGCAGTGATTGGAGCGTTGCAAAGCATCGTCATCATCTGCGGTGCTCTTCTTCGACCTATCATCATTAAACCCAACGCGAGCCAAGACACAGAAACTGACACTTTGTCCTCCAAAATGCTAAAAGCACTGGGGCCACAGGAGGATGCAGAACATGTAATGTTGGAGAACTCCGTGACAAGAAATAAGGAGCTAACAGCAGCGTCAGGAGTCCAGTCAGATAAGGACAGCAGCACCACAGGGGGGCACACTTCTCCACACAAAGACCCAACAGAATCCAGGTGTTTGGAAAGAAGCCAGGTTCATGTTAAAGAATTAGAGAAAACAGGCAGAGATGCCGAGGAGCAGTTAGAGAAAGATGGTGACCAAAAGCTATCTGTAAAGAATCCTCTGCTAGACTTCTCCATCCTTCGAGAGTGCAGCTTCATATTCTACTCTCTGTTCGGACTGTTTGCCACTCTGGGCTTCTTTGCCCCTCAACTCTACATCATCAGGCTGAGCATGAGTCGTGGCGTGAAGCGGGAACAAGCCACCTACATGCTGCCCACCATGGCCGTGGCTGAGATCTTGGGCCGATTCTCCATCGGATGGGTGCTGACAAGGAAGCCGTTCAGGAGGAGGAAGCTCCTGGTTCTTCTGGCGTGTGTCGTCATCATGACGATGGATCTGGTAGGATTTACTCTTGTGGCAGAGTTCTGGGGCCTGGTTGTGTGCTGTGGAGTGTACGGGTTCTTCATGGGAACGCTAGCGTGCACCCACATCCCCATGCTGGCTGAGGACGATGTGGTGGGCATAGAGAGGATGTCCTCAGCTGCTGGGGTCTATGTCTTCATCCAGAGTTTTGCTGGACTGGCTGGACCACCACTCGGGGGTAAGACAGAACTTAATGTCAATACAAATGGAAATATATTCAACATACATCAGCTTTAATCCTCTGGCTCTTTAGAGGTGGTTAATGTACTTTTACAATTACAACATAGAAGGTTGCATCAGCGATGGATGTTGTTACAACCTAAATGATCACCTCATAATAAAGGTAAATATATCTAAATTGTGGGCTGCAGTGGTGCAGTGGTTAGCGCTGTTGCCTTGCAGCAAGAAGGTCCTGGGTTCAAATCCCATGCCTTTCTGCATGGAGTTTGCATATTCTCACTGTGCACGCATGGGTTCTCTCCAGATACTCCAGCTTTCTCCAACAGTCCAAAAACATGATTGTTAGGTTGATTGGTTTCTCTAAAACTTGGGCTGCATGGTGACGCAGTGGTTAGCACGGTTGCCTCGCAGCACGAAGGTTGCAGGTTTGAAACTCTGCTCGGCTGCGGCCTTTCTGCGTGGAGTTGCGTGTTCTCCCCATGCATGCGTGGGTTTCCTCCGGGTACTCCGGTTTCCCCCACAGATCACAACTTGCCCTATAGGTTATAAATTGTAAGTCGCTTTGGATAAAAGCGTCTGCTAAATTAATAAACATAAAACTGTAAATGGTAAATGGCCTGTTTTTGATTTAGTGCCTTCTAGAGTCCTGAAACCCCCAAGGTGCAATACAACACAGTCAGTCATTCACTCATTCACACACACATTCACACCCTGGTGGTGATGAGCTACGATGTAGCCACAGCTGCCCTGGGGCGCACTGACAGGTGAGGCTGCCAAGCACAGGCGCCACCGGTCCCTCTGACCACCACCAGCAGGCAAGGTGGTTTAAGTGTCTTACCCAAGGACACAACGACAGCAACAGACTGAGTTTGTGTGTTTGGTTGTTTGTCCTGTGTGTCTCTGTGCTACCCTGCGATGGACTGGCAACCTGTCCAGAGGGTACCCCACCTGCATGCCCAGAGGCCGCTGGAGATAGGCACCAGCCTTCGCGACCTTGCGTGGACAAGCGGGTATAGAAAATGGATGGATATTTAAGTTGCACCACAAAGGAATTTGATATACAAACAATCTTGATCTGTGTGAAAACACAACTTAAAGGTATAGCAGTCCGGGGGTGATAATCTGAACCATTAGTCTGCATGACTGTCAATCATTCTAATAAACCATTCACGCAAGGCTGTCACCATACATGCTCATTGCTGGGTAGTTTTCACTTCCTGTGCAAAGCAAAGGTTGGGCTCCCCACAGACGCCTCTGTCGTTGGTTTTCTGCACCACCCATCCATCCATCCATCCATTTTCATCCGCTTATCCGGTGTCGGGTCACGGGGGCAGTAGCCTAAGGCAAGAGGCCCAGACTTCCCTCTCCCCAGCCACTTGGGTCAGCTCCTCCGGGGGAATCCCAAGGCGTTCCCTGGCCAGGTGAGAGACATAGTTCCTCCACCGTGTCCTGGGTCTACCTTTAGGTCTCCTCCTGGTTGGACGTGCCCGGAAAACCTCACCAGGGAGGCATCCTGACCAGATGCCCGAGCCACCTCAACTGGCTCCGCTCAATGTGGAGGAGCAGCGGGTCTACTCCGAGCCCCTCCCGAATGACCGAGCTTCTCACCCTATCTCTAAGGGAGAGCCCAGCCACTCTTTGGAGAAAACACATTTCGGCTCTTGTATCCGCGATCTCATTCTTTCTTTCACTACCCAAAGATCACAACCATAGGTGAGGGTAGGAACATAGATTGACTGGTAAATCGAGAGCTTCGCCTTCTGACTCAGCTCTCTCTTCACCATGACAGACCGGTACAACGCCCTCATCACTGCAGATGCAGCAGCAATCTGCCTATCGATCTCATACCTGATTACTACCAGACCCGAATACTTCTATACCGAATTGCTACCAGACCTGATTACTCCCAGACCTGATTACTATACCATACCTGATTACTCCCAGACCTGATTACTATACCATACCTGATTACAACCGACCTGATTACTATACCATACCTGATTACTTTACCATACCTGATTACTATACCATACCTGATTACTTTACCATACCTGGTTACTATACCATACCTGATTACTACCAGACCTGATTACTTTACCATACCTGATTACTATACCATACCTGATTACTACCAGACCTGATTACTATACCATACCTGATATCAGTTTGGAGTAAGATGGCGCTTGCGCACGGTCACGCTGCGAGCTGCTCGTCCTCTTTACGCACTGATACCTTGCTTTTTATTGGATTTTATTGGCGTTTTATTGGCTTTTATGCACTTTTCTTGTCGCTGATCCCTTTTTTGAATGGCGTGGATCCTCTGCTGACATATGATCGAGCTGTGCTGCTGAGGCTTCGTCCTTCCGTTGATGTCGCCGGCAGCGCGCGCTGGGAACCGGGCTGTGTGAGCCATGAACCTCACGGACGATGCTGCTGGTTGAACTGCCCGCGTGCTCTCTCCACCCAAGCCGTGATGTGTCGGCCCTCTGTCCGCCCCAGCTCGAGAAGGAAGCATCGGAGAAGACGAGGAAAGAGAGGTAGCCGGCGCGTGAGACGTCGGCCTGGATCCCTGAACAAGCGGCTGGCCCGATCCGGCCCAGCTTCTGACCCGATGGTTCCGAGATGTCTCCTGGATTACTCGGCGCCCTGCTCAGGGAACTCGGCCGGCTCTGAGGGTGAACCGGCACCGCGCCACGGCCGATCGGCTCGAAGATCTCGCCAGACTGGGGTTTGCTGGGAGAATCTGCGCTCGGTTACGGGCACAGAGTTAGAGGGGACTGGGTCCGTGCGCGATCTCTGTGCTGCAGACCCGGGTTGGTCTGGTCAATGCCAGGTCTGTGCTGAACAAAACTTTTATTCTTCGTGACTTTTTTATTCAGCATAACTTGGGTTTTCTCTGCATTTGTGAGTCCTGGATCCCGTTTGGTGACACAAGTTCCCTACTCGAGCTGATACCACCTGGCTGCTCGTGTTTTAATACCCCCAGACCACGGGGCAGAGGTGGAGGGCTGGTTGTTGTTTTTAAATCCAGCTTTCCTTGTAAACAGCCTACACCCACCATGTCATTTTCTTCCCTTGAACTGTGCTTATTTGAACTGTGCATCTCCCCCCGCCTGCTTGTCGTGCTGATTTATCGCCCTCCAAAGACTGACTCTAACTTCCTTAATGATTTCTGTGATCTTGTGGCAGACTGCATCCTAAAATATGACTATGTCCTATTTTTTGGTGATTTTAACATCCATATCTGCTGTCCTGATAATGTGCTTGCTAAAGGTTTTTTTAATTTGCTAGATTCATTCAATCTAACTCAATGGGTATCATCCCCAACTCATGCCAGGGGTCACACCCTGGACCTGGTTATCTCTTATGGTCTACCCGTCACGAACCTCGTGACTTTGCCCCCTGTGTTCTCTGACCACTCTCCTATACTCTGTGATGTTACGTTGCCATGTCCTGTCCCTGTGTGTGAAGCTTCCGCTACTAGGTTCAGAGCCCTGGATGCAGAAACTATTTCAAAGTTTGTGGACTGTATGTCTGTAAGGTTAGAGACCTTTAACCCAGATCCATCTAACGTTGATCACTATTCACAACACTTTGATGTACTTTGTAATCAGGTCCTGGACGTGGTTGCCCCTCTCAAACTGTGCAAGTCTCGGCCTAGGAGGGAGCCATGGCTCTCTGATGTCACACGGGCTTGCAGGCGGGCGTGTAGATCCTCGGAGAGAAAGTGGAAAAAGGATGGCCTACAGGTCTCCCGTGAGTTGTTCAGAGCATCTCTGGTTGCTTATCAGGATGCAGTGAAGGCCGCCAGAATGGCCTATTTTGCAGACATCATTGAGACAAACTCCAATAATCCTAAGATTCTCTACAAAACGCTAAACTCTGTTCTGGTGTATCAGGAGCCTAGCTCCATGTCTCCTACAGCTGCTGGAAACTCTGAAGCTTTTCACAAATTCTTTGTTGATAAAGTGTCGGGCATTAGAGCAGTCATTTCTGGTAACTCTGTTGACCCTGTTCCAGTTCATCCACTACCACCCACCCTGAGCTCCCTCAATACAGTTTCATACTCTGAGCTGAGTAAGCTAGTTGCGAGACAGAAGCCATCAGGCTCTCCACTTGACGTTCTGCCACCTCGTCTCTGGAAGGCTGCCTTTCCGTGCCTTGGCCCTTCACTTGGTCAGATTATCAATGGGAGCCTCAGCACAGGTGTTGTCCCAGCTGCTTTGAAAGCAGCAGTTATTCGGCCGACCCTGAAGAAACCTGGTGCTGATGTCTCTGTGATCGAAAATTACAGGCCTATCTCTACCCTGCCCTTTACATCTAAACTGCTTGAGAAAGTCGTTTATCAGCAGCTGGTCTCACATTTAGCGGACTCTGATCTGTTTGAGGTTTTCCAATCAGGGTTCAGGTCTGGCCATAGCACAGAGTCTGCTCTACTGAGGGTCCTAAATGACATCTATCTATCACTAGATCAGGGTACATCTGTGCTGCTTCTGTTGTTAGACCTAACAGCAGCCTTCGACACAGTTGACCACGTGATTCTACTCGATCGCTTGGAACGATGGGTTGGGATCAAAGGGTCAGCTCTGGATTGGTTTAGATCGTATCTCCAAAACAGGACATTCTGTGTTAAACTGGGTGATGTTTTTTCTTCTTGGGAGGGGCTCCGCTGGGGGGTCCCGCAGGGGTCGATCCTTGGTCCTCTTTTGTTTGCCATTTATCTGCTACCTCTGGGGTCAATCTTTCGTAAACATGGCCTATCATTCCATCTGTATGCTGACGATTGCCAGATTTACTCTCCATTGTGTCAGGAGAAAGGTCACTCTATCCAGTCCTTTGTGTCCTGTGTTAATGAGGTGAGGTCTTGGCTAATGTCCAACTATCTACATCTGAATGAGGGAAAGACAGAGCTCATTGTTTTTCACCCCAACAGCAGGAATGTGGATCGTTATGCTGATCTTGGCCCTCTTTCTCCATACTCAAAACCAGTTGTTATCAGTTTGGGGGTGAAACTTGATGTAGGACTTAAATTTGACGCTCACATCAATTCTGTGATCCGGTCCAGTTTCTTTCACCTGAGACGCCTTGCTAAAATCAAGCCTATGCTGTCGAGAGCCCACCTGGAGCGGGTACTGCATGCCTTTGTTATTTCTCGACTTGACTACTGCAACTCTCTATATGCAGGGTTGTGTCAGTCAACACTGCATCGCCTACAGGTTGTGCAGAACAGCGCTGCCAGGTTCCTGACTGGGACCAGGAAACGGGACCACATCAGTCCGGTTCTGGCCTCTCTGCACTGGCTTCCGATTTGCTATCGCTCACAATTCAAAATCCTCGTCTTTGTTTATCATTTCTTCCAGGGTGGTGGTCCCCCCTATCTAGCCACGCTCCTGAACAGACATTCCCCATCACGCACTCTGCGCTCCTCTGACCAAGGCCTGCTCGCTGTCCCTCGGTCTAGGTGTCGTACCCGTGGGGACCGGGCTTTCTCAGTCCTAGCACCGTCACTCTGGAACCAGTTGCCACCCTCAGTTAGGCTGTCCCCTTCTCTGCCAGTCTTTAAGAATCACCTAAAAACACACCTCCTCCGCTTGGCGTTTCCAGAACATGTTTGATTTTGGCCCTCTTTTATGTTGAATCCATTCCACAGTTTTCATTGGTACACTCAATCCATCCACTCAATCCAAATGTGTTTCACACATTTGTCCTTTACCAGAATGTTTCATCTATCTTGTAATTTCCATTTTGTATTTTGTAATTTGTATTTTGTAATTTGAATTTCTTTTATTGTTGATTTATTCAATATATTTACTTAACTGTACCATGTTCAGCGCTTTGGGCTTCCTGACAGGGTTGCGGAAGGCGCTTTATAAATAAAGCTTTGATTGATTGATTGATTACTACCATACCTGATTACTATACCATACCTGATTACTACCAGACCTGGTTACTATACCATTCATGATTACTACCAGACCTGATTACTATACCATACCTGATTACTACCTGACCTGATTACCGACAACATAAAATAGGCTAAAAACCAGGAAAGACAACACGTCATTCTCTTCTATAACAAAAACCCCCAGAAGAACGAGGCAGGATGCAAAAGATTGCCCCATGGGAAAGTTATTTCCTTACTATCTTTTTAAAAATATGAAAAGTGTATCTTAATATTGAACCTCTCTGCACATTCCCATTGGACATCATAAAATTGTTTCCACCCGACAGCTAAAAGATAACTAATCATTGTTTTGTCTCTGCTGGCAGGCGTTCTGGTGGATGTGACCCAGAACTACGGTGCGGCCTTCTACTCCTGTGCCGTCGGCATGGGACTAAGTGCCATGTTCCTGGGTTTAGTTAAACCTGCTAAACGAGGATTTTCCTGCAGGAGGAGAAGCTTAAAACGCTTCAAGTGTGAAAGGAATGTCTGCTCCCAGCTGGGCAATGGAGAGCAGACACAGGACCAAAGACCTGACCGTCTAAAGTGCTGCTCTGTGTGAGATGGCAAGATGCAATTCAGCCGAGGAGGAGCCACAAAAGATGTTTGGGTGGTCACATCTTATGGATCATTAATGAATATAAGAGTAGGAGGTAAACTTCATCTGATAGCTGCATGAAGTGCTCAGGATCTGTCAGTATAGGTCAGAGAAAATATTTAAATCACAACATGTGCCTGTGCCTTAATATACCAACCAGCTTTTTAAAACGGGCACATTTTTATAAATCATACTGCTGAGTGAACAGCCATGACGTGTATGAAATCAGTGAGTGATGCAGTCTGATAGATACTGTAGTTTCTGAGGTTTTAACATGAAATAATAATGACTGAAAACTGTAAAGCTGCAACATTTAGATGCTGCAGGCTGATTCACACCTCAGACTCAGAAAACAAAAACCTCAGGAGGGTTAAGCCCTTTTTACAAGACACACCAGGCCGTCAAATCAGTGTAATAACATGGTCTGTCTTATAAATGCGCCATGCCGGCATGGCGATGTGCAAATTTTACAGCATTCGTTCCACTTGGCAGTAATAATGCGGTAATTGTCTGTCTGACCACTTGTAAACGACCTAAGGTTCCCCGATGCCGCTTCAGCATTGCGGCAAATTGACGAGATTGTTTTATAAAAACGGCTTCGTTTTCATTCAGACTGTTACCAAACTCACAACGCTGTCATAATCTCAGCTGTTTTTGTTCAGACACAATAAAC
Organism: Nothobranchius furzeri; assembly: GCF_043380555.1. Lineage (NCBI taxonomy): Eukaryota > Metazoa > Chordata > Actinopteri > Cyprinodontiformes > Nothobranchiidae > Nothobranchius > Nothobranchius furzeri. The sequence goes on from NC_091756.1 coordinate 28,801,289, forward strand.
CAGTGATGTGATCTGAACATCTGAATTACATGTTGCTGCTATTTTTAATATCAGGAGCCAACTGATCAGCTATTCTCACATCATGTTAGCATGTTTCGGCTAAACCAGTATTTATGAAACCTGATGTGTGAGCTGCTCAGCCTGGGCTTGGAGCTTCAGTGGAAGGATTCTTATGTTTTCTAACACAAACACGCTTGATCCCAAACGATGACAAAGCTTTAAGCAACGACCCAAAGCGATGAGTAGCATTCTCAGTATGGGATGGGGATGACTTTAATAGCACGTTTCTGTAAAACTGGCTGAGTTTTAGTCACTTTTCTCCCTTTGGTTGTTTTTTATGTGTTTTAAGCAATTAATGACCTAAGTTTGTGAAACTTGACCATTTTGCCACTAAAATAAACCAATAAATAAACTTAAAATGACCTTGACTTGTGTGTGTGTGTGAATATTTTGCGTATACACCACCCCAGTCTGACAGCCAACTTGCTACATGATGATGGGATTCAAGCAATCGCCAGGGCCATCAGGAGCAATCAAGGACTTACCTCTCTGCAGCAAGTGGAGTAGAAGGGAATCAAGTTCTCCAAATTATACAAGTCAGAGAAACGGTTTCTGCAATCACGCACACACGAGGCACCACATGCCCCTCTGGGATTAATAAAGTATCATTGAATTGAATTGAATGCAGACAGGCAGGACAGGCGAGGAGCACCCAGAGGGTTGACAAACATTGAACCAAGTCAAAACTGCAGCAGCAGTGAGACACTTGGTGTGTTTACATGCAGTGTCAGAAAACCAAATTTTTGCCTTAGTTCGGCTAAAATGTAACTTTTTAGATGCATGTAACACCTTAGACTGACTAAAGTAAAATCGAACTGTAATCAAGCTAAGGTACCCAGATGTTGCAGTTAGAAACCCGAACCTCTCTTCATCTAATCATCCCAAGTTAGCCGAGCATTGGCAGGCCTGGGCGCAAAACTTGTCTTCTGATATCATTGCCACAATCTTACATGCAACACACTCAAACCGTAGACATACCTAACGTACTGCGCTGTGGCGTTACGGTTGTCCATTTACTGCTATTCCTCTATCTGCTTCCCTCCCTCCAGCGTTTGTTTCCAATGTATTGTTGCTTTAGGCTATTTGCTATAATACCAACACAAAAGGTGCATATTGCCACCTACTGTTGTGGAGTTTGACACATTTCAGTCAATAATTTGATTTTCTTACAGACATGTAAAGTAGAATGAAGACTTCCTCTCTGATTAAGGTGTTAGCGTAATTATTTCCATTGCTCGACTTAGATGTAGCCTGCCTGGGAACGCTGTAGGGATGAAGGGAGCAAAGGCCCTGGCCAATGCCATGAAATGCAACAGAAGCCTCAAGCCTGAAATCACTGAAGTGAGTTTTGACAGCATCATGATGCTTCAGGGCCAAATATGATCTTGCTCTGAAGCTGATCATGAGTCAAATCGTTGAGATGAACTAACCTTTGCCGTTTCTTTTTTGTCAGTATCTTACTGCAAATTGTAAGCAGAATTTAGAGCGGAGTTCTCAAAATGTCTTGAAATTTCCTCCATGGTTTCCCTGAACTACTATCATTTACAAATCACTAATTCAAACTTTGTAAATACTAATGAATCTGACTCTGGGATTCATCAGCCTGCAGGAAAACTCTCTGGGAATGGATGGAGCCATTTTCATTGCAACAGCTTTAAAGGGAAATCACCAACTGACATACATCAAGTATGTTTTGCATGCTTCATGTTAGTCTATCCGCTGGCTCACAAGTCTGTAAAAGTAGAAGTTATTAAAATGTATTTATTCATTTTTGCAGTTTGCAAGGAAATGTCATTGGAGAATCTGGAGCAAAGGTCATATCTGATGCAATAAGAGCCAGCGCCTCCGGCTGTGTGGTGGACATCTAACTAAAGAAACTAATGATTTAAATCTACCAACATCTATAAACCAAACCCGCATTACCTCTGATACGCTCATGAAAGTGTGCCTGTAGAAAAAAAAAAGTTTTGTGGAGAAGCACATTATAGTTCAGCACTTTGAATATTAACAGTTTGTGTTCATTTGTTTAAATGAATCTTAAGATGTATTAAAGAGGTCTAAAGCCATATTTGTAATAACATTCAGCACATAAAACGAGTCTCATGTCTAAAAAGCAAAAGAAACATTTTCTCAGAATTCAGTAAGAAGAAGATTAGAGTGAATTGCTTTAAGCCTCTTTTTTACCCAAAACCTGAATCTGATACGGCCTTGTACGAGACAGTGGGGATCCACTTTTCTCAGCCTGTTTTCTGTGTAACTATAAAAAATAATATTGTGTGAGCCAAGTCCCTCCGCCTAACCTCACGTTACAAGAAAAGAAGGCAGTCGCATCACTGAGCAAAGACCACACCGTCACTATATTGCCAGCTGATAAGGGAAGGTGCACCGTGGTCCTAAACACAATGGATTACCATGCAAAGATCACTACTCTCCTCAGTGACAACACCACCTACGAAGCCTTAAGCGAGATCCCACAAGCAGCTACAAAAAGAAAGTTATAGCTTGCCTTCAAGGCCTTGAAAGGGACAAAACCATCAACCGCCTGACATATCACCGCCTTTATCCAGGAGATGCCATACCCTGCATCTACGGACTTCCAAAGATCCACAAAGAAGGTATCCCTCTCAGACCCATTGTCAGTAGCATAAATTCAGTCACCTACAACATCGCGAAACACCTTGCTACCATCCTCGCACCTCTGGTGGGGAACACCCCACACCACATCAAGAACTCCACAGACTTCACTGACAAGGTCCAGAAACTTACCCTGGATCCAGATGAAACCATGGTGTCCTTTGACGTAGTCTCCCTCTTCACTTGCATACCCACTACGGAGGCAGTGGAGACTGTCAGAAAACGACTACAAGAAGACAGCACCTTGGAGGACAGGACCAACTTCACACCCGATCAGATTTGCACACTGTTAGACCTCTGCCTCACCACTACATATTTCAAATACAACGAAGGTTTCTACAGACAAAAACATGGCTGCGCCATGGGCTCCCCCGTGTCACCTATTGTAGCCAACCTTTACATGGAGGAAGTGGAAAGAAAGGCTCTTGGCTCTTTTAAAGAGAGAGCACCCAGCCACTGGTACAGATATGTGGATGACACCTGGGTCAAAATCAAAACACAAGAAGTGGAATCCTTCACTACACACATCAACGCCGTGGACAAAAACATCAAGTTCACCAGGGAAAACATAAAGGACAACTGCTTGCCTTTCCTGGACTGCGCTGTGCACTTAGAAGAAAATGGCAACCTCAACATTGAAGTGTACCGGAAGCCCACACACACGGACCAGTACCTCCTCTTCGACTCATATCACCCTCTGGAACACAAACTTGGAGTAATCAAGACCCTACACCACCGGGCAGAACATGTTCCTTCTAAGCCGGAAGGGAAAAAGAAGGAACACACACATATAAAGCAATCACTTAAAACATGCGGCTATCCTAATTGGGCATTTATAAAGTCAGGAAATATGCACAGAAAAGAAGACCAGACACCAGAGAGGGAGGATAAGAAAGACAGGCGCAACAACCTTGTCATCCCCTATGTAGCCGGTGTATCAGAGAAACTCAGGAGGGTTTTCTCCAAACACAACACACCAGTGTACTTCAGACCCAGCAACACACTCAGACAGAAACTGGTTCACCCGAAAGACAAAACTCCTAAACACAAACTGAACAATGTGGTGTGTGCTGTACAGTGCAGCGAGGAATGCCCAGACCTCTACATCGGAGAAACCAAACAGCCACTTCACAAGCGCATGGCACAACGTAGAAGAGCCACCTCCACGGGACAGGACTCAGCAGTTCATTTGCATCTAAAGGACAAAGGTCACTCTTTCGAGGATGCCAACGTTCACATTTTGGACAGAGAGGACAGATGGTTTGAAAGAGGAGTAAAGGAAGCCATTTATGTCCACTGTGAGCAACCATCTTTGAACAGAGGCGGTGGTTTACGGCACCAACTGTCTGCCATCTATAATCCAGTTTTGAGATCCCTTCCCAGATGCCTCAACGCCCACGCATATCCTGGGCCATCTAACCTCAGGAATTCACATGATAGGGTGGGGCCAGGCTTCACAATGAGCTCACCCGAAACTCTGGCTGAATAGGACCCACACCCACCCTCACACCTTGGCTCATGTGTTTATGTAGAAGATCATCAGGGGGTCTTTTGTTCCCTCTTCGGGGGGGAAACTCCCACTGAGTTTAAATCTGGGACTCTCCCAGTGTTGCCAGATGTACGATAATTATCGTATTTGTACCATAATTTTGGGCTCTGTACGATGTACGATCAATAGTTTCAAAAATCCTCAAATGCACGATAATTTCTCATTGCATCTAGTAACACCGTCTTTTGCTGTGGCATTCTCAAGTCAATTACATAATTTTAAACTGTTTTGAAGTCAGATTTCACCTCAGTGCTTACAGGTTTATGCTCTTGTGTCTATTACAAAAACTGACTCTGGATCTGTACAATAAATAGCCCAATCACATCGATAGGGCCTACTCTCGCGAGAAACTGTAAGGTTATATAATGTGGCAGTGGCCCGCCAGTTTTTGCTGTTTGCCCGCGAGCGCGCCGAGTTAAGTCTAAGCTAGGAGGACAGAGCGACGAGACAATGGCTTCTAATCTTAAAAGAAAAACCAGAGAAGGGACGGATGAAGGTAAAGCAAAGCAACACCGGACACAAGTTTATCGTCCTGCGTAGGAGTTGGACCCTATTTTCAAAGGATGGCTTGCACCTGTTAAGGGGAACGAAACCAAGGCTTTCTGTCGTCGCTGCAACATCCAGTTGGTATCAGAAATCACTGTTCTCAAGAATCATGCAAAGGGAGCTAAACACAAAGAAAGGGTAAAATGCATTGCGCCAAACCAGACAGCTATACTTAAATGTCTCCAGCAAACTAATGAAAAAGAGAACTTTGAAAATGATGTGAAAAATGCTGAAATCAAGCTATGTGGCTTTTTAGCTGAGCACAACATTGCAATGAGAAGCACAGACCATTTAGTACAGGTGATTAAAGGCATTCTGCTGCGACAGACAGTGAATCAGATGAGGAGATCGAGATCAGCAACTAGGTGAGTAGGCTTCTTTGTCATTTATTGGGTCAGTTTTTCCACTGCTGTGATGTTTTGTCGCGTGCTTTTAACCTATGTAGAAATGACATAAATAGGACTGCGCAAATGTGCATATTGTGTCAATGCGTGGAGGTCGGAGTGGTGCCGACACACTCTGCACGTTTATAGGCATTATATTACTGGTTTTACAGATGTTTAATTAAACAGGGCAATATAAAACACCTTCGTTGTTATATTATATTGGAGTAAGAAGTCATTTATGGAACGTTATTATCAAATTTATAATGTACGATAATTTGTACTGAAAAACGATAATTTAGGCCTCTCTGTACGATATTGTGGGATTTTGGATCTGGCAACACTGGACTCTCCACCATTTGACCTTAGAACTGAAGAAGCCTCTCGGATGAGAGGTGAAACGTCTTCAAGCAACTATAGCCCCATTCCCACCTGTACCGGGTCGGCCTGGGCCGGGTAGCCCCAGTCGGCCCCAGCCTGGCCCGGTTGATTCCACACATCCTTGCCTTAAGCCCATGTGGGCTGATTCTACCCACCAATCAGAGGCTTGCTCTAATGGAAGGTGTGAATTTGCTGTCAGCAGTGGGCGTGTTGGCCCTGGTTGGCCTGAAGCAGTACCCCTCGGGAAGAGGGCCGAGAATGAGCCTTGGTTGGCCCGGGAAAATTCCAGGCCACCCAGATATGTAAACAACCTACGCTACCCGGCCCGGGCCGACCCGGTACAGGTGGGAATGGGGCTTTAAAGAAGTCCAGACGCTTTTCTTTCAAGCTCCTTAGACTACAGTGACCTGGATGACTGAGAACCTTCACAGACATACAGTTCTAAGAGTTTTCACCAATTTTTGCCATTTTTTTATTATTATCTTACATTAATTCTGTAATTGACTAACATTTCTCCTCTGTTCGTTTTACTACCTACAGTCTGAGATCAACACAGCCTTGCCCTCCAGCATCATCAGCAGCAGCAAGAGGAGCAACCCTGCAACAGCTACATTGTACCCCATCATCAGGTAAAATAGGACAGCAACAGATCAGGAGGTGGAGCATGTTGTCCAGTAATAAGAAGGTTGCAGGTTTGAGCCTGACTTTAATCAGAGATTGATGCTGTTGTGTCCTTGGGCAAGACACTTAACCTGCTTTGCCTGTGGTGGTCAGAGGGACTGGTGGCGCCTGTGCTCAGCAGCTTCACCTCTGTCAGTGCGCTCCAGAGCAGCTATGGCTACATCATAGCTCATCACTATCAGTGTGTTAATGTGTGTGTGTGTGTGTGTGTGTGTGTGTGTGTGTGTGTGTGTGTGTGTGTGTGTGTGTGTGTGTGTGTGTGTGAATGACTGATTGTGTTGTAATGTGCCTTGGGGGGTTGTAGAACCCTAAGAAGGCATTATACAAATACAGACCATTTACCAAAACAAGTTACTTTTGCTTTACATTGTCCTTATGTGGTAAGGGTGTATATAATGATTTGCTTCCATTTTGAATTTCTAATAAATATGATTTGTTAATTTGTTATTCAGCCGGGTATACTGTGGTTATGTCATGGTGTTTGAAAATATTATTCTGTGTGCCCCTTTTTAAATTTGAGCACCCTCCCCTTCAAAGGTCTCTGCACAGCCCTGGTGTGTAACATTTCTGTAGTGCACGCCACCCCCTGGCAAATGTTTCATGTTCTTTGTTCAATTGTCAGGCGACCTGGCTTGTTCTCTTGGCTCCTTTAAGGTTACGGCTGTGTGTGATGACATTGGTGAAATGTATAACCCTGAGCTGTGGCCTGAAGGGGCTCTGGTCCGACGGTATTATGAACCACGGAACCCCCGCTCTCTCCGCTCTACTAATGTGTCTCCAGCAGGGGATGTTCCCCCTGGTCCAAGCACCTCAGCATAAGCACGTCTCTTCGGGTGTTGTCCTATAATTGTCGTGGCCTGCGTCTGGGCCATGATGCAGGGGATAGAGCTCGACGTAAGTTTGTGGACAGCTTGCTTGAAGAATGTGAAATATTGTGTTTGCAAGAGACTTTTTTACCTAAACAAGACCTGGACAAACTTAACCGCCTTAATTCTAAATTTTTGGGAGTGGGGGGAATCAACTACTGATCTCAGCACAGCTATAGTCAGGGGTAGAATATCAGGAGGAGTGGCTGTGCTTTGGAACAAAACAATTGATGCTGTAATTAAGCCAGTTAGACTGGATGTAGATTGGTGTATTGGCATACAATATATCCAGAATAACATTAGTTTTGTTATCCATAATTTTTATACTCCATACAAAACTGCTGGAAATGAAGGGGAATATATTAGTAGGTTGGCTTTTATTAATGCATTTATTCAAAGTCACAGTACTTATAGTATATATGTTGTGGGCAACTTTAATGCTGATCTTTCAGATAAAAAAATCTCAGTTTGCTAAACACTTGACACAGTTGTGTGAAGACAATGATCTTATTCTATCTAGCAAAGTGTTGTTGCCAAAAGACAGTTACACATATATTAGTGAGGGTTGGCATACTACATCATGGCTGGATCATTGTATTAGTACAGCTGATGGTCATGCAGCCTTGGATAGCATGACTTTAAAATATGGGGTAACTGTGTCAGACCATATACCTTTTGCTTTCGCTATAAATGTGGAACAACTGCCTTATACAATGGGAGTTAATTATGTCAATAATAATGGTAATAATATAAAATTAGAATGGGCAACATTAAGTGACAAAGACATATTGGCTTATAGTAATAATACAGATCAATACCTAAACAATATCTCTGTGGCTAAAGAGGCTATCTGTCACGAACTCCTCCAGCTGACTGCATTCCATTCATTCCTGCCACTAACGTGGCGACTGACGTCATCGCGCCGACACTACTTAAGGAAGTGCCGGCGTTTCATTCATTGCTCAGTCATCGTTCTCACCAGACTTTGCATCGAGTCTCCAGGCTTACCAGCCCTCTAAACCCTCAAGCTACACCTACAGGAAATAACCACGCCGGTTATCTCCGTCTCTCCGCGTCTGGGCAACAGCACTCTCAGTCACGCTTCAGATCTGCCAACGAACCTGACAGGATGACTGAGCCCAAAGTTGACCCAGCGGAGTGTGCGCGTCTGCGTGCCGAAGTGGCTCAACAGCGCGCAACCTTGGATCAGCATACGGCAGAAATGAACCAGCTCCGTGCCATAGCTGATCGCCAAGCAACTAAGATCGAGTCACTCACCGAGCTAGTACTCCAGCTGACCACCGCTCTGCAACGTCAGACCGCAGCTGTTCCTGACAGGATGGAACCACGCCTCAGCCTTCCAGAGAAGTGGGACGGAACCAGGGGATCCCCGGAGGGCATGTTGGCGACCCTGGCCATGACTTTCGAGTGCCAACCGGCACGTTACCCCACATCCTGCTCTCGTGTCGCCCTGCTGACCTCACTGCTGACAGGTCGAGCCGGTGAATGGGCGGCGGCTCTTTACAATCAGAAATCTCCTGCCTGCAATGACTATGAGACTTTTGTAAAGGAGATGAAAAAGACTTTTGTGCACCCCAGCAGCGAGGTCTCGGACGAGACGCGGCTGCTTCAGCTTCGCCAGGGCTCCCAGACGGCGGCTCAGTACACCTCTCGCTTCCGGACGACAGCAGCTCGGTTGAGGTGGGATGACGCCGCCCTAAAGGCCGTTTACCTGGAGGGACTGTCACCGAGAATCCGGGAGGGCATGATCGGGCACGAGGTCCCAACCTCCCTGGACCTGGCAGTGGATCTGGCTCTCCAACTGGACCGCTGCATCCTGAACCGGCCGAGCACCATGTCAGCCCCCGTACACACCAGGACGTCACCCCGCCGGCCGGCTCACCAACTGACGGAGGAGCCGATGCAGCTGGGACATCTTCCCCCTGAGGAACGGGCACGGCGCTACCAGGAGGGAAGATGCGCTTACTGTGGGGATTTGGGTCACCACCGTGGCACGTGCCCAAAACGACCGGGAAAAGGTCCCTCCGGGTCGGAGTAGGAGCTGACCCACCCGGAGTCTCCACCTTTCCGGCTCCACACCGAACCACTCTCCCGGTCTCCCTCCACCTGGACCAAGGCCCGACCAGACTGGAGGCACTTTTAGACACTGGGGCTGCGGAGTGTTTTATCGATCACGGACTGGTTACTCGGCTCAAGATACCCCTCACCGCCCTCGACCGACCCATTCCCGTGACCTCTGTGGACGGCCGGCCCATCATGCCGTACCCTCTCACCCACCGAACTCAGGGTCTCCACATGACTATTGACCAACACCGGGAGACCCTCCACTTCCTGGTCATCCAGGCTCCGGCCACGCCACTCATCCTGGGTCATTCCTGGTTCTGCCGCCATGAGCCTCACATCTCCTGGTCCACCAGTAAAGTCCTGGCCTGGGGCACGGGTTGCCATAACCACCGGGACTCCCCTGCACCTCGGACCAGAGCAGCCACTCCCACAGACGTAGACCTGACGCTCATCCCTCCTCAATACCACGACCTCGCTCAGGTCTTCGCTAAAGAACCCACTACCAGGTTACCTCCTCACCGACCCTACGACCTGGAGATCAGGCTCCAGCCTGGCACCACCCCCCCTCGGGGTCGCCTGTTCTCCCTCTCTCCGGCGGAAACCCGGGCTATGGACAATTATATAACTGATGCCCTGCAGAAGGGATTCATCCGACCCTCAACATCCCCCGGGGCCGCGGGGTTTTTCTTTGTTAAGAAGAAGGAGGGGGATCTCCGGCCCTGCATAGACTATCGAGGGTTAAATAAAATAACGATCAGGGACCGTCACCCTCTCCCTCTCATGGGCACCGCTCTGGACGCCATCACACAAGCCGCAGTGTTCACTAAACTGGATCTGCGCAGCGCCTATAACCTCATCCGTATTAAGGAAGGTGAGGAGTGGAAGACCGCTTTTATCACGCCCACTGGCCACTATGAATATCTGGTGATGCCTTTTGGACTCTGCAACAGCCCCGCCGTCTTCCAGCGGTTCATTACAGATGTGCTGAGAGACATGTTGGGCCGCTGGGTCTTTGTCTATCTAGATGACATCCTCATCTACTCCCGCACGGCCGAAGAGCACATCCGTCATGTTCGAGCGGTTCTGTCCCGCCTCCTGGACCATGGACTTTACTGCAAACTGGAGAAGTGTGCATTTCACCAGGAGTCCACTTCCTTCCTGGGTTTTACCATCTCCTCCCAGGGCCTGAAGATGGACCCCCAGAAGGTTCAGGCCGTAGCTCAGTGGCCTCTACCCACGACCCTGAAGCAGCTGCAAAGCTTCCTGGGTTTCTCGAACTTTTACCGGAGATTTATACGCAACTTCAGCTCCCTCGCAGCACCACTGACCTCACTCACCAAAACCACCAATCAGCCTCGCCCTTTTCGCCTTACTCCAGAGGCTGTCAGTGCTTTCCATGAGCTGGTCGGACGTTTCACTAAGGAACCCATCCTCCTCCACCCGGACCAGACCCGGCCCTTCGTCGTGGAGGTGGACGCCTCAGATGTGGGAGCGGGGGCCGTTCTCTCGCAACGGGGTCCAGACTCTAAGCTCCACCCATGTGCCTACTTCTCCCGGAAGTTTTCCCCCACACAGCAGAACTACGGGGTCGGTGACAGAGAGCTGCTGGCAATAAAATGGGCGCTGGAGGAATGGAGGCAGTGGCTCCTGGGGACCACCGATCCCTTTCTGATCTGGACCGACCACCAGAATCTCATTCATCTACAGACTGCCCGCCAGCTCAACCCACGTCAGGCTCGGTGGGCCCTCTTTTTCGAGCCGTACCACTTCCATATCGCCTACCGGCCCGGCTCCAAGAACCTCAAGGCGGACGCTCTCTCTCGGCGTTTCGCACCAGATGCCGCCCCCCCGGAGCCTCGGCCCATTCTGCCGACTCAACGCTTCCTGGCCTCCCTCCAATGGCCGTTGGAGCAGTCCATACAGGCGGCACTTCCTGGCGATCCAGCGCCGCCGGAGACCCCACCGAACCGTCTCTACGTTCCCGCCTCCTGCCGGCAAGAGGCGCTCACGTGGGGGCATTGTTCGCGGCTCGCGGGACATCAAGGACAAGCCCGTACCCTCCAGTTCCTCCGTCGGGCTCTCTGGTGGCCGTCCATGAGGAGGGACGTCCGTGAGTTTACAGCTGCATGTGATGTGTGTGCTTGCTCCAAGTCCTCCAACCGACCCGGCGCTGGAGAGTTGCAGCCTCTCCCTGTGCCCAAACGGCCGTGGTCACACATCGGGCTGGACTTTGTCACGGGACTGCCGGTGGTCGACCACCTGGACACTATAATGACTATCACGGACCGTTTCTCCAAGGCCGTGCACTTAGTGGCCATGGCCGGCCTCCCCACTGCCAAGAGAACGGCCGAACTGCTCCTGGAACAGGTGGTGCGGCTCCATGGTTTCCCTCAGGACGTGGTTTCCGACCGAGGACCCCAGTTCGTCTCACGCTTCTGGAAGGCGTTCTGTCGCCTGGTCGGTGCTTCCACCAGTCTGTCCTCTGGATACCATCCGCAGACAAACGGTCAGACAGAGAGAGCTAACCAGCAGCTTGGACGCTACCTGCGCTGCTTCGCTTCGTCCCAGCCGACCACCTGGCCCCGCTTCCTCCTGTGGGCGGAGCTGTCACACAACCTCCAGACCTCCTCTGCCACGAGTCTGTCTCCCTTCGAGACCTGTTACGGTTATCAGCCTCCTCTGTTTGATCATCAGGTGCCAGAGGTGGAGGTCCCTGCTGCCCAGACGCTGGTCCGCCGCTGTCGGCTCGCCTGGATCCGGGCCCGTGCGGCCATCACCCGGGCCAACACGGAGTATGCCCGTCAGCATCGCCGCCGCCACCGGCCTGGTCCCGTCTTCCGGTCTGGCGACCAGGTGTGGCTCTCCTCCGCTAACCTGAGGATGCCGGCTGGCTCCCGGAAGCTCACTCCTCGCTTCCTGGGTCCGTTCCCTGTCCTCAAGGTCATCAATCCAGTCACCTGCCGTCTACGCCTCCCGGCTACTCTCCGGATCCACCCGGTCTTTCACATCTCCCAGCTTAAGCCGGTGATCTCCTCTCCTCTCCACCCTCCACCGTTCCGGGTGCCTCCGCCCCGCGGTGTTGAGGCGGATCGCACCTACACGGTCCGCAGGATACTGGACGCCCGCCGCCGGGGACGAGGTTGGCAGTATCTCGTGGACTGGGAGGGGTACGGGCCTGAGGAACGCTCTTGGGAGCCCACGAGCTCGTTTGTCGATCCTGCCCTGTTAACAGACTTCTGGGCCCGCCGTCCTGGGACTTCAGGTGCCGTCCCTAGAGGGGGGGGGGGGGGGTCCTGTCACGAACTCCTCCAGCTGACTGCATTCCATTCATTCCTGCCACTAACGTGGCGACTGACGTCATCACGCCGACACTACTTAAGGAAGTGCCGGCGTTTCATTCATTGCTCAGTCATCGTTCTCACCAGACTTTGCATCGAGTCTCCAGGCTTACCAGCCCTCTAAACCCTCAAGCTACACCTACAGGAAATAACCACGCCGGTTATCTCCGTCTCTCCGCGTCTGGGCAACAGCACTCTCAGTCACGCTTCAGATCTGCCAACGAACCTGACACTATCCTGAGTGAAGATGTCAACTGTAAGATTCTCAAACACAAAAGTGATCTATGCTCTATGTATGAGGATATAGTGGATGCTTTGTATGAAAGTGGTAGACCTTTTCATTTCAAAGGTAAGAATAAGCAGAAACCTCATATCAGGCCTGGCTGGAAAGAACATGTTGCCATGTATCAGGATGAAGCGCGGGTAGCTTTTAAATGTTGGGATATGGTTGGGAGACCTAGGCAGGGTATGGAATTTGAACAGAAAAAACGTGCAAATGCCAGATATAAGTATGCTGTTCGTTTTATATCAAAAAATGAGCAGATCATGAGGGCAGATTCAATGGCCAGGAAATTTATGAGTAATGATGTCAATGGTTTTTGGAGAGATGTGGAAACAATTAATAATTGCAAATCATCTCTACCTGGTACTGTTGAAGGTGTTTCTGGGAAGATAATATTGCAGCATTATGGAGACATCATTATTATGCATTGTTTAATTGTTTAAAAAGTGATCAGCATGAGGATGTCTCTGTTATTAACGATGAATCTATATGTTTAACGACCCATGAGGTGCATGATCCTATTCACAAACTAGCTGATAATAAGGCTTGTGGTCTGGATCACATTGGTGCAGAGCATTTGAAATACGCTAGCCAATTACTAGCTCCCCTTTTAGCTCTTTGTTTTACAGGGTTTATGATTCATGACATACTACTAGACTCAATGATGGCAATTCTGCTTGTCCCAGTCATTAAGAACAAACCTGGGAAGGTGACCAGTATGGATAATTATTGGCCGATTGCACTAGCCAGTGTTTTGTCTAAAGTTCTTGAAAGACTTATATTTGATAGAATCACTGTGTACCTCAGTTCCTTGGATAATCAGTTTGGCTTTAAAACAAAACATGGTTCCCTCTCGCTCACCTGTCACCTGGACTACTGAACATCAGAACGTGGTGTCCAGGTTGGTGGACATGTTGACAAACTCCCCCCATCCTGGCCTACCCAGATTTCGATCTTCCCTTTGTGTTACACACAGACGCTTCAAACGAAGGTCTGGGAGCTGTATTATACCAACGCCAAAACAACAAACTGCGTGTCATTGGGTACGGCTCCAGGATCTCAACACCGGCAGAGAGGAACTATCATCTGCACTCGGGCAAACTTGAGTTCCTGGCACTTAAATGGGCTATTTGCGACAAGTTCCGGGATTACCTGTATTATGCACCAACTTTCACGGTCTATACCGATAATAACCCCTTGACCTACATCTTGAGTTCCGCAAGACTGAATGCTGTGGGCCATAGATGGGTTGGGGAGTTGGCGGATTTCCATTTTGACATTAAGTATCGACCAGGGATGAGGAATGCGGATGCCGATATGTTGTCCAGGTATCCCGTGAACCTGCAGCAGCAGATGAATGACCACACAGAGACAGTGTCACCGGAGGTGGTCTCTGCTGTGTGGCAGGGGACAAAATTGGTGCAAGACAATGATGTTCCCTGGGTGGCTGCATTGCAACTAAACGGTGATCATGGGAATGCTGTACCACACAATAGCGTTTCAGACATCATTCCCAGGGATATCACCGCTGCACAGCAGGCAGATCCAGCTATTAAAGAAGTTATTTCTTTGAAACTGAGAGCTTGGACTCCAAATGAAAAAGAAAAAAAAACAATGGCTAAACAGACAAGGAGACTGCTTTATGAGTGGAACAAGTTAGAAGTATAAAATGGACTACTTTACAGAAAAACAAACCAAAACCGACAACTCCCTGAACAGCTCAAATCAGTAGTACTGAAAAGCTTACATGACGACATGGTGCATGTAGGTTCTGAAAAGGTGATCCATCTGGCCCGAGAACGGTTCTATTGGCCGTACCTGCAGCAAGATGTGGAAGAATACGTGACAAAAAAATGCCAGTGTATTAAATCTGCCAATTTTCACAGTCTATAAAAATCACCAGATCAAAAATCAACAAAAAATTGAAAAACTTATAAGGGACAGGTCACAAAACGCTATAGACGCACTAAAAAGAGATCTGGAACAACAAAACTGGGAAGAAGAATATGATGATGATGTAAACATGGCTTACAATTCTTTTATAGGAATATTATGTAGTCAATGTGACAAAAACTGTAAAACAAAAACTCAAACAAAAAGAGGGAGGATGAACAAACCATGGATGACAAAAGGGCTGCTGAACGCCTGTAAGAAAAAAAAAATACATTATATAGATGTTTTTAAAAACTAAGAACAAGTGAAGCAGAAAGGAAATACAAAAAATATAAGAATAAATTAGTTTCTATCATCAAAAGACAAAAAAAGGAATATTATAGCAATTTATTAGAAGAAAACAAAAATAATATTAGAGCAACTTGGGGAATAATAAATAATGTCATATAAAGAAATAAAATAGCTTCAACTGTTCCAAATTCTTTTGAAAACGGACAGTCTGAAATTAGTGAAACCAGTAAAATAGTAAATGAATTTAACAATTTTTTTACTAATGTGGGACCTGACCTGGCAAAAAACATTCCAAAAAGAACAAATTATAGTATAGGCGAGAATATCAAAAGCAATAAAAACAGTATATATTTAAGTCCAGTAACTAGTGATGAAATAAGAAATATTATCAATAAATGCATCAACAAAAGAAGTACTGACTGTGACGGTTTAGACATAACATTAATAAAAAATATAATAGAAAGTATTATTCATCCATTGACTTACATATGTAATTTATCTTTTGCAACAGGGACATTTCCTAACAGGATGAAAATTGCAAAAGTCATACCACTTCATAAAAGTGGAGACAAACATATCTTTTCCAACTACAGACCAATATCTTTATTGTCACAATTCTCAAAAATATTAGAAAAATTATATATTGCTAGGCTGGACCGATTCCTGATCAAAGAAGAGATATTACATGACAGTCAGTATGGTTTTAGAACAAATCATTCAACGTCCATGGCATTAATGGAATTAACAGAAGAAATATCGGAAGCCATTGACAAAAAAACTCATCTCATAAGTATCTTTATTGATTTAAAAAAGCATTCGATACAGTGGATCATAAAATATGTACGTCTGTGCGCCTCTGTCCTTGTGTGTCGGATCGGTGATCAGAAACCTGAGGGTTTTTTGTGTCATGGTACAAAGAAAACCGGTTTCTTTTTTCCCACTCGTTTGTTCCAGTGCTGTTTAGTGCGACTACCAACTACTCCAACGTGCTGATAAATGCGGTTTGTGTCTGGATATTTGCAGATGAGTTCCACCCATCCTTTTCCACATCCATACACTTCTGACTTCAAGGTCTCAAAACCTGCAGATCAGACTAAATGTAAAGTTTAGACGATTTAATTCAAACAAACCATCAGCGAACTCAAAGAGACACAAACGTCTGAAAACGAAACACAGTGGACGTGAATCGTCTGATTTTAACTAAAGCTTGTAGAAACGTTAACATTAGATTATTTATAGCGAACAGCTGTTCACTGGTGGAACATAAACTCTCAAACGCCTTCAAGCATCATCCTGTCTTCACAGAATCTTTTCAAACTAAAACACCAACGACCTAATTCAAGATTATTTGGTTCAGAAGATTATAGAAATGCTTTATTAAAATAAATGTATCAACAGGAAATCAGCAGAATGAACTGAATCTTCAACAAAACCCCGTCCTTGGTGAGCGCTGTGCTACAGCATCACTTAGCCAGAGGTCACCAAACAATTAAAAATTAACATTTAATTTTAATGAGTTCTTATTAATTTGAAACATTTGTGTTGTTAGTCATTCACTTCTAAATGATCATACTAGTATTTTGTTGTTAGATTTGATTTGATTATTTCATTTATTTGAACATATAAACAAAAGTCCCAGTCTAATGTGATAAAAATGCTCTTTACATAAAAATATAAAAAGTTCTATAGTCTGTGACTTTACAGGCGCCCAGAATATTTTACTGAGAATGTTTTTCTGCGCAACATCAGACTCCTTAAACCCAAACCAGGTCTGTAAAACCGATGTGACCTCGTCTTTTTTACAAGCACAACTTCATCTGACCGCTCCAGCTGCAGCCTGTCATTAAACGGTAGGTGTTGAAGTAGATGCTTGTTCTGCCAGACGCACAAAAAAAGAAACAGACATGAGACAAGGAAACACAGGGGAGGGGAGGCGGGATTAAATTAACAAATAACAACCCACGTGGGCAGGAAAACTGAACTAAAAAACATCACAACGTAAGCTAAAACACAAGAATCGACTCTAACTTTAATGACGAAGTCCAGAGGCTGGCAAGATGAAGGCAACAGGAGGCTGGCGGCAAGGAGACTGGACCTCGGGAGGCGGAGACACAAGAACCCTGGGACAGGATGCTTGGACTGAGCCCCAGGAAACCAGGACATACGGGAGACATCTGGACAGAACTGCAGCTGCAGATAGGTTGGCAGGGCCGGGGCCTCTAGGTCAGGCGGCACAGCTCTGATCTCTGGAGCAGCCTGGCGATGGCGGCGTTGTCATCAGCGTGCAGTTGGAGGAGCGGAAGGGCCCGACTGACCCACTGAAGAGGGGATGGCATCAGCCGGGAAGGACAAGGGACACACTTTTGAAGAGGACATTCTGGACAGAGAAGATATGGTTTGTGAGAGAAGAAAAGGAAGCCATCTACGTCAAACATGAAAAACCTACATTAATAAATAGAGGGGGAGGTCTCAGGTTTCACCTTTCCAGCGCCTACAATGCAGCTCTGAACCTATCTCCAGACTGTTTCAGTCTAGGTCACACCCTCTCGCATCTAATCAAAACAGTTCCCTCACAACAGAGGCTAACGACTCTGACGACTCATCAGCAGGTAGGGAGGAGAGGTGTGCATAGATAGTTTCTGCTCATTAAGCGCCACAGCTACAGCGGATTGTCCCTCACGTATTGACAAAGCTCCTCGGACGAGAAGCAAAATGTCTTCAAGAAATCAAAGATGTCCAGTTGCCTTCATTTTTGAACCCCACTGGAATAACGGTTTTTGACGAGTCTGTTGTCACCGTTCAGTATTAAATCCCACGAAGGTGTTTGTGAAGGCAGAAGGTACCGATCCAGCGGTCCGTCATCAGACTACTTCAGGTGTATTCCAGATATCTGGACATGCTCACGAGTCGTGGTGTGCAACATTGGACTAATAGTTCCTGCTGAAGGGAACAGCTGAGAGAGAAGAAAGATAGTTAACAATCAAGGGTTTGAAATACAACAGGTGGAGGGTTTGATTCAGCAGTTAAGAGTCTGTGAAGATTCAAATCATCAAAAGTGACTGCTGGAGCGCTGGCAGGATCAAAGTGCTGCTGCCTTGTGGAGGGTAGAATTCCTAAAGCACACCCAGTAATCTGCTCACCTCAGCTGGATCTGAGTCTTTACCCTCCCAGCATAATCTCAGGTTCAGAGGTTGTCACCTTACCTGGTGAAGTTGAAAATACCCATTCGTCAGTCAGACAGCAGTGTTTTGTGTTTGTCCCTCTCCAGTGGCCACTTAGTTACATTACATCACAAAGGAAATGGAAAATAATTGACTTTCACAACACTCTTTTACTAAAATCATTTTAATACAGATTATGTGAATGGATGGATTATTTTATTCTCTTTCTACTACTTAAAGAAAACATTGGGATTTTTCTAATCAGCATCTTAAATCGGCCCGTGTCCGTAGGAACTCTGGAGAGGAGCATGTCCTCTTTGGGGTTCTGACTGTGATTCCAATAATGCAGCAAGCATCTTTTAGTCTCCTGTTCCTCACAAATCACAATAGATTACCTTCTTTTCAAAACAAGACAACAACAAACACCAAATCACTTCTTTTACATGTTTTCTGGATTACCTGTAAGGATCTGAAAACTGGGCTTTTGTTAATAAAGAGCATCCAGTTTTAGATACAGAAAGATCTGACAGCATCAGTAATCTCAGAGCCACTCGTCACATGGATCTCTCTACACCAACTTTCCCTGATCAACCCACAACAAACAGGTTGTACTGCAGGCTCAGAAATCATGTGACACTAGGTTTTCTAAAGTTCAGATGCCATCGTCAACTAAAACTACAGGGAGTGCAGAATTATTCGGCAAATGAGTATTTTGTCCACATCATCCTCTTCATGCATGTTGTCTTACTCCAAGCTGTATAGGCTCGAAAGCCTACTACCAATTAAGCATATTAGGTGATGTGCATCTCTGTAATGAGAAGGGGTGTGGTCTAATGACATCAACACCCTATATCAGGTGTGCATAATTATTAGGCAACTTCCTTTCCTTTGGCAAAATGGGTCAAAAGAAGGACTTGACAGGCTCAGAAAAGTCAAAAATAGTGAGATATCTTGCAGAGGGATGCAGCAGTCTTAAAATTGCAAAGCTTCTGAAGCGTGATCATCGAATAATCAAGCGTTTCATTCAAAATAGTCAACAGGGTCGCAAGAAGCGTGTGGACAAACCAAGGTGCAAAATAACTGCCCATGAACTGAGAAAAGTCAAGCGTGCAGCTGCCAAGATGCCACTTGCCACCAGTTTGGCCATATTTCAGAGCTGCAACATCACTGGAGTGCCCAAAAGCACAAGGTGTGCAATACTGAGAGACAAGGCCAAGGTAAGAAAGGCTGAAAGACGACCACCACTGAACAAGACACACACACTGAAACGTCAAGACTGGGCCAAGAAATATCTCAAGACTAATTTTTCTAAGGTTTTATGGACTGATGAAATGAGAGTGAGTCTTGATGGGCCAGATGGATGGGCCCGTGGCTGGATTGGTAAAGGGCAGAGAGCTCCAGTCCGACTCAGACACCAGCAAGGTGGAGGTGGAGTACTGGTTTGGGCTGGTATCATCAAAGATGAGCTTGTGGGGCCTTTTCGGGTTGAGGATGGAGTCAAGCTCAACTCCCAGTCCCACTGCCAGTTTCTGGAAGACACCTTCTTCAAGCAGTGGTACAGGAAGAAGTCTGCATCCTTCAAGAAAAACATGATTTTCATGCACCCAAACAGATCCTGTACCGACACCGGACAACAGCCTACGCTGCACCAAATTAGGGAATTATTTACTAATGTTTTTTTCTCCTTATACAGGTATATCCAATCCAAATTCCATCTCACATCTGTTCTCTGGTGAGCAAAAGAAAGAGATCAGAAAAAAAATTACCTAAAACTTCCCATTCTTCCCAAAGCTAAGGAGGTCCACTACAAAATCCTCTCTGGTGTTTACCCTTCTAAAGAATTTCTCAGACGTTGCTTCCCTATTGATGATAATTGTTGCTCTTTTTGTAATGGGGATATTGAATCAACAGAACATTTATTTTATGACTGTATATTGTGTAAAGCCCTGTGGAACGATGTGCACTACTGGCTCCTCCCTAAGATCCCAAACTTACTTGAATTTTCTAAAAATGATATTATGTTTGGTTCTCTAAGAAAAGAAAAGAAGCTTGAAAATGTTTTAAATGTAATAATTATTATGGGCAAATTCTTCAGTCACAAATGTCGTTTTCTGAAAACAAAGCAGTCTTTTTTTACTTTTCACAAAGAACTCTGCCTCTTCTCATCTGTTAAATTTGTGGACAAAAAACAAGCTCTGGATTTGAATCATATATGTTGTTGAACTAGATCTGTTAGAAAGCCCCTAAGGTATAACTTTTTTATGTTTTTTTTTTTATTATCTGTCTTTTTGCTCATTTGTTTACTTTGATTCTGTTTGGGGTTTGTTTTTATTTTATTTATTTGTTGTTGTTTGTACTTCTTGTTCATTATCCTTCTATATGTTGGAATTCAGCCTGTTCTGATACTATATTATGTTGGTAAAACTGAATCTTTGTAGAGATTGCCATAATTGTTGTACATTATATTTCGTGCAAAGACAAAAAAAAAAAAAAAGCCTACGCTGCAGTCGAAAGCGGAAGTTCGAACTCGTCACGTAGAGTAAACACATGGGTGGGGCTTCAAAACCGGAAGAAGTAACGTCTTTAGAAAAAAAAGGAACAAAAAAAACTGGAGTCGCGGTTAACTTCTATTAACAGACAATATTACGCCGTTTTTTCTTTCACCGTAAACCATTAAACAGTGTAGCACAGCTGCTGGCAACGACAGGCAGCATATGACGCGGATTAACGCTTAGAGGACAGATACGACAGCGGAAGAACTTCAGCGACGGGGTTTGCTCCCTCTACTGTCATGCCTGGAGTTTATCGAGATTTCGCTGCGTGAACAAGAATATCCAGCAGGTTGCTCTCGGCTTTTCGGAGCAGCAGTTCTCCGCTCCGAGTCGTTTCGATTGGAAAGGATTAGCTTGGAGAGGTGACGGGACGGAGTTAAAAGCAGCGAGCCGCGGCTGGTCGAAGCTCCCTTACGCACTCAGATAGGAGGCAGGGCTTGTCACTCGGAGAGAATGATCGTAGAGCCCAGGCGAGAATTTTAAAGAATACAGGGAGGGTCTCACGTTTTCTTTGGCCTGAAATCGTCTGTTTTCGCTGCGGAAATGCTGACTGATAACCGGTAAGATCGATTACTTCGGATGTTACTGATCCTTGCTACTCTGCGTTATGGGTGGATGTCGTATAGCTGAAAGTGGGCCTCCGATGTGTGTTGGATATGCAACACGCCCGTGTGTGTGTGGGCGCTTCTATTTTGGGTTCCTCTTCATGTTCTCTCATCCCGATGTTCCCACCCTTGCATCATTCCTGTCCCACTGCCTCTGATCCTGTTGTGCAGGAAGCGACACCGTAGCTGTGACAGCGTGGAAGACCAGCAGCTGATCCCACAGGCCAAGAGGTTAGGAGGGGGTCCCTGCCTTCTTGTGTCGGATCTGGACTCGGAGGTGACACCGAGATTCTTTATAGTGATCTATAAACACTACACTGACGTATTTCTCCAGTGTTTTTTCCTTCCGTCCAGGAAAAGCGCCTCTGAAGTTTTTCTCAGTCCGTATCCTTCCACTGATCTGTGTTTGCAGTCTTCCAGCAGTGACAGCAGTACTGGAATCAGCAGTCCAGAGGCCAGCACCAGCCCATACATGCCCATTCAGAAAAACTGCACCAGCCCAAAGCCTAAAGATCCTGCCAGCTCCATGCAGCATGGTCTCCATGACGACGGGCAAAATGTCTCCTACCACTACATCAACGGAGTCCTGAGGGAGGCACACTTCAGCAGCCTGCAGCACCGAGGGCGTCCAGGCTCGACATGACCGCGACCTGTGTGACCCCTGTTGACCTTTTCGTCCGCCATCCATCAGTGCTGATGCCTCCGGCATGATCTCTTCCCTTCCGTTGGTGAAAAGCCTCAAGCGTCGGGGTGAGGGGAGTTGGGAGGTCCCACTTCGCCGTGTATCATTTGAGACCATAAGCACACCCACCTTTCCATGGCCCAGGCACTGTGGTTTGTCTGTGCAGTATTGATATTTGTGTGTGTGTGTGTGTATGCACCCTGTGCACTTTAGTAGGAGATAGTATCTCTTTACGTGGTTGGTGCGTGGACATTTCCATTGGTGCTAATGATAAAACGACGTGATGACGATCCAAAGTGCTTGTACATTTAAATAAAGTGATGCACTTTACTCAACCAGTCCTCGACCGAACATGCCAGCTGCTGGTCTGAATGGTGGAAACTGGTGTTACAGGGGTGATTAGGTACTGAATTAGTTCAGTTAAAACACAGCTTTTGTCTTACCAACATGATAACGATAGCACCAACTAGTTTAGTCATCTTTAAAATGTACTTGTGTGCTACACTAGTGTTTTAAAGGGATATTTCAGCTGATCTGAAGTGTGTCTTGTGTAAAATGTATAAATGTAACGTTCTGAACAGCCTGTTGGGAGAACTAGATTACATCCTCTAGGAATGATGAGCTAATCCAGAATGAATGCAGCAAACACCAAAATGGGTTTCTGTCATTTGAAAACGCCAATGTTATTTTAATAAACCTTTACACTGGTTTCATTTTTGCATTCATTTCCCTTGAGTAGTTCCAAAGTCGGAGCGGGGATCCCAGTGTGAGAAGGTTTTAGATGCTCTCTAGAAACAAAAAAAACAAATCCGAGTTTCAGTATAAGTGATTTCAAAGCTAAACATAAATAATTAAAAAAAAAAAAGGATTTTAGTGTGTTTTGAGTTGAAGGGGTGTTTTCATCATGTTAGTTTAACCCTCTAGCATGTCATTTTGTGAGTCAGATTCTGGAAATTTCATGAGCCATAGATTTACACAGATCTCTGTGGATATTTATAGCCATCAACGGGATTTAAGAAAACACTGAAATAACCCAGCATGTCGTGTCATGATTCTGTATTGAGGAACCATACCAAACATTTACTAGATTTCTTCTGTGCGGTGGAAGTCAAACTCAAATCGCTAGATGTCAGCAGTTTTAACCACCTTCATTCTGACAGAATAGTGAGATCTGGATGTGGCTCTGAAGCACCTGGGCCTGAATTTTCTAATTAAATTCTGTCGTAAAAATCACAAATATCACTCTTCTTTTATTAGCATATGTATATCTCCCCTGTAATATTTATCACATTGCAAGATTCTAATTCTCCAAATGCATAAATCTTTACAACATCCAGCATTTCGTGCATTCAGGGCTGAAATCCTTCTAAACAACCAATGTGTAATGTTAAGGTTAAAAATGACATTTACATGCACTGTTAAATTTATGATTCCAAGCCTATTTGGTCAGACTTTCTGCTCATCAGTCCTTTTTTATTACTTTTACACAGAAACACTTCAACAAAGCTGGACAATCCTTAATAAAGCAGATACTGGTGAAACTCAAATGTGGTGTAAAGGTTTATTTCAGCTCAGAGGACCATGGTGTTCTAGATTCATCAGCTCATTAGTTTTACACACCGAGTCTAGAATATTGACCCTTTTCACTATATTGTAATTGTCGGAGATGTTGTGAGGTTTTTGTATTAGATTCACATTTGAGTTGAGTTAGTGACATAAATGAACTTTTACACCAGATTCTAGTTTTTCGCAGTTTCACCGTATGTTTTAGAAACCTTACCAGCTTTAAGTGAGGAGCTGACAGCTGGTTCTGCTGCCTGCTTCATGTAAAACCACAATAAACTTTTAACCAGTAGTTTACATTTTACACCTGTGTGTGTGTGTGTGTGTCATAAGCCTTTTGGCATCCATATTTGTTAACAGGTGGTTAACTAGACCAATACATTGTGCTGAAAATGAGATGAGCCTGTTCTTTTATTGTTCTGTAGTCTTTAGACCTTTTGATGACCTTCAGCCACCTTAAGCAGACTAGAGCAGCAGTTGGTGCTGTAGCAAGAACAGCTTGTTTTATTGTCCAAACAACCAGCAGCAGTCTGGACATGTAGGGGCTCTACATGGCAACACTGCACTCAAGTAGGTCACAAAACATCAAACAACTGAGTCGCGGCGACGCCGTTTTATGACACGTGAATATTTCTGATGTTGCATCGAACACTGATTTTTCACACGATAGCTCAATAATTCCTCCACTAGTTAGAAATCATGGACCCTAGAACAGGAGACATGTAATACATATAAATATAGTGTAATCCACCAAAGTCCCGCCAACATGATTGCTTGGTACTAAAATAAACACGGAAGACAAAGGTCATTCAAAGGTCTGAGTGAAAGATTTTTCTACCAGAGGCTGAGGGCAGCACGTGGAGGTCAAACAACCCTGTCAGCAGGCTATTGATCACACCTGAGGACACTTTCACTTCTTCATTGGTTTGTTGTAGAACACAACCCCGATTAAATGGGTTCTTCCATCGTACTATTCCCTAAGTCTCCCCCCAAACTCCTGTTTTCCTAATTCATACTTTGAGTCACTGCTAAGAGGGTGATCACATTTATTGTGATCAGCAGTTGGTTTGCTTTAGGCTCATTTATATACATTTCCTACGCTGGCATCTGTAAATGTGTTTCCATTACATTTCTAACGAAGTCTTGATGCAAATGAAGCTAATCAGCCTCATTCAGCAGTAATGTTCTCTGGTTTTCCACTTCTTTTAAATACTAACTCAATTCTGGTTTTGATTTATAACAGACATCATGTTTAAGGTTCGTCAGGTCAGAGCCAGTTACGATGGATGCCCCCGATCTGATCACATGATCTGAAATCGGGTCCGATCACGTGATTTTAAAAGGATCCGGATGAAAAGACTGGATTTAAACTTTTAAAACAACAAACATGACATTTTAAATTCATCCTGAGACAAAGCTTTTATAATGGGATAACAATAGCTTCGTTTTCATTTAAGTTCCTCTACATCCGTATTATTTGCTTCTTGTACGAAAACAACACTGTAGGTCACACATATACGGCAGGCAGGGATTCAGACACCAAGATGCAGCTGTTAGCAAGCAGGCTAACGCAGAGCTAACGTGCCTTTTAAGGAGAGCTAAAATGCAGAGATGTGACCAAGTCACTGCTTTGCAAGTCACAAGTCTTTCCAGTCAAGTCTCGAGTCAAGTCCAAGTCAAAGACAACCAAGTCCAAGTCCTTAACTTTGAATTTTCAAGTCATAATCAAGTCATCTGTCCAACTTCAAGTTAACGACAACGATAATAAATAAATTCCAGAAATAAAGCTTCTTAAAGCTTCATTTATTTGCTCAAACAGCAGGAAGTGCAACTGAAACTGATTATAAACAACGTGCTGCTGCAGTTAGCAGAACAAGACCAAACCCAGAATGATTTATGATTTTTGTCCATGTCGTGTCACTTTTGTGCTAAAATATCAACTATGCTCAAGTCATCATCAAGTCAACAGATGCAGGTCGATTCAAGTCGCAAGTCATTGGCATTCAAGTCCGAGTCGTCGTAAGTCTTTATAGATTTGATCAAGTCAAGTCAGAAGTCATTAAAATAATGACCTGAGTCTGACTCGAGTCCAAGTCATGTGACTCGAGCCCACACCTCTGCTAAAATGCTTGCAGCTTCCTGAAAATTATTATTTTTTAAATTTTAATGCTTTCCTGAAAAGAATCAGATTAGGATTCAGTATTGGCAGGTACTCAAAATCAAATACCGGTAAATCGGATTGGGAGCAAACACAACGTGATCGGATCATCTCTACCAATTACAAATCAAGAGTTAAATGTGCGGCAGCATACGACCTTCAGTCTGAACTAGAACCAGTAGTGGACTGTAGCCACATAAGCAGCTCAAAGACTCACTTTTGTTTGTTAGCGGACGTTTTTAGGGGTTTAATTCTACTTTTGAATGAAGGAAAAGCTGAAAATGAGCTCTCACAGGTACAAACCGTAACAGAGTTCTTGTTCTCTTTGATTTAGTTTGCGTGGAGTTGGGCTAGAAGCATTCCCCTCGGCTTTACCTTCTGGATCATCATGTTGCTCTCTTTTAAACGAGTCCTCGGGGACAAGGAGCGCTGTCCTTGTCATG
Organism: Nothobranchius furzeri; assembly: GCF_043380555.1. Taxonomy (NCBI): domain Eukaryota; kingdom Metazoa; phylum Chordata; class Actinopteri; order Cyprinodontiformes; family Nothobranchiidae; genus Nothobranchius; species Nothobranchius furzeri. The sequence continues at coordinate 28,827,443 of NC_091756.1, forward strand.
ATACGTTTGTATCTGTGCATTTCTCTGCTGTTTCTGACAATACACATAAACCCTACACTGCTGCTAACAAACATGCACATCAGGCACAACTTAGGTTTGGGTGCTGTAAGATAAAACAACTATCGATGACATCACTGTTTAAGGTTTGCCCCTCTAAGAGCATGGTTGGTTGTCAAAAGTTGAGAAATGCGAACGCCGACACAGGCCGTGTTTGACCAGCCGTGACTGGACCAAAACCAGACATGGCGTCCTCTCCAGGTTGACCACAACTCACAGGAGAGTCTAACCGACCCTCGGGGTCACCCCCCGAGCTGCCGCCCGTTTGATGTGACTCTGTGACACTTTCATGCAGCACCCTCCCTTTGGCCACCAGCTCCATTCCTCTGAACAGAGACGGTCTGCTCTGGTTAGTCAGGACGCTCGGAGGCTCAGAGATAATGTCTCTGATTGACGCAGGACTTCCAGGGGATGGTTTTACATCAGCAGCTCTGATCGTCTCCACACCGTTTTCCTCTGATTCTTCCAGGTTCTTGTCCCTGTGGTCCTCCTCAGTGGAGTATCTCCACGCCCGTTCTGGACCACGAGGAGGAGATGGTTGATCTGATGCTGATGAGGATTCACACTGATACAGGTTAAAGTTGGAGCTGTGGGACGTGTGAAGCTGAGTAGCTGCTGCCTGTTGGCTGGTAGAGTGTAGAGATCCACCCATGAGAGCCTCAAACTGCCTGAGGATCTGTCAGGAGGAGAGAAGCACAAATACAACCCCTTCTCATTCAGCGGGCCCTCACAATGTCCTGGCTTAGCTCCTACCTTGGTAGCTTTGTTTGCCACGGGTCCTGGAGGTCCCTCGCTCAGCTGCTGAAGTCTGCACCGAGTAGCTCCAAAGATTTGCTCCAAAGAGAGGAGGTCAGAGGTCATGAGGCACGCTACAGCACACAGAGCCCGCTGCACGAATCAAGCCAGATGGCGTTAGAGCAGGAACAACACACACAGACCCAAAACGGGCTCATACGTGAGGAGGAAGGATCACGCTTACCATCCTAATGGCGCAGGAGGACTCTTGAAGCTTGTTGGAGAGCAGCTCCACCACAACCTCACAGTTCAGAATGAAACACCTGAAGGGGTCATTAGGACTAATTAGGCTGCAGTTTGAAATACAAAACACAATCATGGCACTTTACAAGCATGGATGAAGGTATCAGACGACAGAGGTCAAAGGGAAAAACTTCACAACGAAACAGACTTGGCTTTTGGGTCGTGGTTCAGCAGAACCATTAAACCCGATGCTGAACAACCAACAATCACCTGTCCATAGGTGTTTGGTCCTCAGCTCATGAGCAGCCTGCTCCAGCTGTCTCAGGTCTGAAGGGCTCCTTCTCCAAGAGGATCTAGATCACATCTCATAGAAGAAGACTTCAGAGCGTCCAGTGTTGGGTTCTAACCCCATCTGGGTCTGGTTCCATTAGTGAATTGTAATTACTGTAGTGGTGGGTTTCTCTCTCTTTAGCGTGGTTCCAACATTTTCATCCGTGTCTAAATATGGTCATGGTGAGAAGGACTCTTTAGACTGGCACACCAAAGAAGAAAAAGTCAATTTTTAGCCAAAGTTTGAATTTCTCATCCAAAGACTCACAGCAGGAGGTCCACCATTAAAACGTGGGCGGGGTTTTTGTGAGGACACCGTATTGAGATATTTATGAGAACGTTAGAGCACTTTAAGACTTTAAAGTAAGAAGTCCAGGTTGTGCTCTGGCCACACCCACACAGACACTAGACACATGTGGAACAGCAAAATAATGTTTTTGAGCAAAGATCCGTCCAGGAGCACTTTTATGTAGGTCCAGAGATGGAAAGTTTGTGAATCGAATTTCATATCCATGTGTAAAATGGTGCTGTTACCATTTTACACCAGAAGTTTAAACGCTAACGTTTCACCAGGCCCGACAGCCCTCTGTCATGACATTAAGGAGTAGGGATGCAACGATACCACTTTTTTCCAAATCGATACGATACCGATACTTTGAACAGAGTACTCGCCGATACCGATTACCGATACCGATACTTCTACCACACAAAAAAATGCAGTGATTTGGAATACAGATTTTATTTTCTTCTCTGCTTTCAACAGGAAAAGACTGTGAGGTCGATAAAAAGTAAAATATATGAATGGAATTCATCACAAAACTAAAATATTAGGTGAACAGAAATGACGAGTTACAGTGAAGCCATTTTCAAGCAACTGCATTGGTATCGGTTCCTGGTATCGGTTAACTTTTAACGATACTGATACTGGTATTGGTATCGGTGCTGATATCGATACCGGTATCGTATTGGTGCATCCCTATTAAGGAGGACCCACTGACTCTTTGAGGAAGTGCTGACTCTCCTCCTTGGTCAGAAAAACTCTGGAGCCTTCGGTCAGTCTGTTGATGAGAGCCGTCTCCTGACCACAGTCACCCAGCTGCAGAGCTTCAGTCCTGCAGAAGGGAGACCATCAGACGTATCGAATCACCAACACACTGGCTCATCGGAAAAATGTCTTCTAGACACAAAAGACTAATTTAAATAACAATCACCACGTCTACATCTCGATTCAAGATGGCTGCCACAGTTAACTGACACCACCAGTCACATTTTATGGACCCCGGTTCCTATAAACACTATACCCTAAGTGTTGTCTTTAGTGTTGCTGTGAAGGTAGAATGGTCGCCACTGACCTCTCTGAGAGGTCCCCACTGCTCTCTCTGCTGGCTCCTGATTGGCTCCTCGTGCACACGGACGTCCTGCTGTTGGTGGTGATCTCCTGAGACGAGTTGTGGGATGAGTTGTTGCTGCTGTCAGTTTCCTCCCAGCCACCTCCCACCTGCCCGGGGCACCGCTGGCTCACCGCTGTGGTGCACACACACCAAACGCTTAAAGGTCAGGTGACAAAGTGTGTACTCCACCCACATGGTGATGCTGCAGGGACGTATATTTAAAAATGACAGCCCTTCAGAGATTCAGCATTGTTAGAATCTCATGTTTGACCTTTGGATCTGCTGATAGGCAGGTTATAGGCACACGCCGGCACAGCCACCTCTATGGGTGCCGATGGAGCCACGACTGCACGGTAATGGTTGTCATGAAGACGGATGCCCTGCTGCTCCGCTGGGGGGAGGACGGCGCTAGCGACCACCTCGGCAGCCTTCTGGATCTTGTCCAGGAGCGAGTCGCTGCCTGCTGCAAGTCCGGGTAAAGGAGAAATGTGAAGAAATCCTCGTAATGTGTGTTTTTGTATGTGTGTGATGCTCACCCATTCCCTGCTTTCCTGGACTATAGCCAAAGCCTTGCAGCCCTGACCTGAGGGAACCTGCCGACCCCATACCTGGACATAAACAAATGGGGGCCTCATGCACGTAGCATAAAACACATAATATTTTATATTGAATTATGTTTTCATGTCAACCTGAAAGAACCCACAGTGTGTGCCTTAAGACATTAGACAAGCAGAGTTCCAGTGTTTGACTTTGATCAAATTAACAATAAAACCACAGAAGTTTCATCCATCCTTCTTCAGCCGCTTAGCTGGGGTCGGGTCGTGCAGCAGCAGCCCAAGCAGGAAGGCCCAGGCTTCCCTTTCCCCAGCCACTTGAGCCAGCTCCTCCATGGGAATCCTAAGGTGTTTCCTGACCAGCCAAGAGACATATGGTGCTTTCACATCTGGGCCAGCATGGACCGGACTGGGTAGCTTTAAAGTGTTCACATCTAGGTGGCCGTGTATTTATCCATGCTCGACCAGTTTTTTGGCCTACATATCAACGCGGTCTGTTTCAAGCTGAACAGGTCCAACACACCCAATGCCAACTGATTGGCCGGTTCAAATACACGCCCAGCGTTAAGGGGAGCTTCCAATTGGCTGATAGAACGAACCGGCGGGAGCTTCCCGCAGGTGCGACTCAGTATTCTGGATGCTGAGACGTAAACATTGGTCGCCTCTGACTGAAGCTGCGGCAGCTCTCTGTTTCAATGCTGTGAGGAGCGTATGCACACACACACACACACACACACACACACACACACACACACACACACACACACACACACACACACACACACACACACACACACACACACACACACACACACACACACACACACACACACACACACACACACACACACACACACACACACACACACAGCATTGCCGTGCCTCGAGCTGCATGGCCTTTGTTTAAGGGAGACACCACAGACTTTTTCCGTGCGTCTTTTGCCCCGCCCACATGCTCAAGAGAAATATGGAAAAGTGAAAAAAAGATGTAAGGAATGTCACTGCAGCAGCTCAGAATGGTCAACGTCAGGGGATGCTCCTCATGATGTGGTGATTGGTGTCTGGGGGTTTCTCCTCCCAGATCCTGACCAAGGCATCACTGAGCTCCCAGAGGTGCAACCTAGTAGTGTTGAATGGACATACACATGATGTCACATGGATGATCTGTTGAATCTAGGTCAGGTGCGTGTGAAGGCCAGTCGATGCTTTATCCTCCAGAACCTGCTTACATACTTTTACCACATGCGGCCGGGCATTTTCATGCACCACGAACCCAGGACCCACTGCACCGGCAAAGGGTCTAAGGATTCCATCCTGATTCTGAAGACAACCAGGGCGCCATCATCTATCCTGCACAGGTCTGTGTGTTTCACTAGGGTTATGTCTCTCTGGAATAACATGGACCCAACATCAAACTATCATTCCTGTTTGATGGTCCTGTCCAACACTCCTAACTGTCTCCTGATGGAGCAGGACTACCAGTGCAAGCTCTGTAGGAATGGCCTGACACTACTATTAGTAAAATTGATCCCCAGGCAAACTCCTGAGAAGCAGCAGTCAAAAAAGATGAGGAGGGAGAAAATGTCTGGCGCCTCCACCTGCAAAACCATTCCTGTTTGAGGCGTTGTCTCATGGTTGCTACCTCAGTTGTTAATTTCATTATTACCAAAACAGCTAAAAATGAAGAACAACCCACTCTGAATCAACATCCCAGCATATATGTTTACTCACCCATAGTCGGGGGTGCTATGCTGTGAGGAGCTATGCTGCTTTTGACAGAAACTGCATCTGTGAAAAGTAAACGAGCCACTTCCTGTAAAAGAAAAGCCAAACGGTTGCTGAGATGCTGTCAGGCTGTTAACACTGACCTGAAAGATTTACCTCAGTGCCTCACCTGTGCTGTGTTTCTCACTTTCTGGTAAAGTGCTGTGCCATGGATGGGATCAGGGGGACCACTGTAAACTAATAAAAGAAAAGCCATCCAGCAGTGTTAATATTGAGATTATAACCCTGTTCCAGCATCATGGAAAGCAGATGAAGTGCTCTAATCTCACCTGATGCTTGCTGGATGAAGGTGGAATTCCTTCTGAGCTCCGTGAGGAAAGGCTTCGATCCATGACCACAGAGATGGACGAAGATCTTTAGCACCTGGTTCACAAGAGATAAGATGAGAATTAATCACACAGAGGAATCGAAAATGTTTGCTACAGATTAGTAGCTCTCACCTTTAGTTTAACATGGCAGGACTCGACTTGGAGCCTCTCCAGAAGGTATTCCAACAAACACTGACCATAACCTAAAGACTCGTGGCAGATTTCTGCAAGATGCTCACTGTTAAAGTCAGATAATCAGACTATAACAGCCCTTTTCACTTTGCTGTTGCATAACATTGATCTGAGATGAATGAACAATTGGTGTGATGCCTGATTTACAAATCCACCTTCATCTGTAATAAACAAGACTCAGATTGATTTCTGACAAGACAGTACACATAAAGCAGCAGTAGATTAATTTGGTTTCAGATAATAACAATGACATTTATATGATTATATATGTATGTGTATATACACATTAACAGGTGTATCAATGCCAACATGGATACTGCCAATCTCCTGGAAAACGTAGCCAGGACAGGGCGTTTCATCATCTGCTGTAGCTTTCATCAGGATGGGAACCTTCAATTAAAGGAATTAATATTTAGATAAATGTGTCCAGAAGACTGGCTAATTGTAAAACATCATAAAATAACTACAGGATGACTTAACGTTAAAGAAACAACCCAACATTTCCAATGAGACTAGTAATGTTGATGTTAGCTAGTAGCTAGCTAAAACAGATTTAAACAGACACGTCAGCGTTACGTCTCACTTGTCAGAGTCTTCTTAGATATTATTTGCGTTTCTAACTAACAATGTATGTAAATGTTCCTTACTTTCTGAAGAAAAGCTATTCGTTCCATAAATGAAGCCATGATTTAGCAAACCAAGCTGCAGGTTACTCATTTTCCTGCTGCTAAAGGAGGGCGGGACTTTAGTTGACAGCCAATCACGAACTAGTCAGTAGCAGCAATTATTTCTATTGGCTTTCAGCTCGATTCAAACAGCCAATTAAATTTAATAACGCTTTCCCACCACCTCCGACGTTTTCTTTAGATTGACAAGTACGCGAGCCTATCACGTATAGGAATATCTGACCCGGATGTAGTTTTGTGAAGGAAACACCAACATGGCGCTGTCGGTGACTTACCCGATTGCTTTTAAGATGTTTTTGGGGTTTTTTGTAATGCATTTAAACCAATGACAAACAATATTTTTCACCATTCATTAATACAACAACACAAAGGACTCCTCTGCTGCTGTCTGATGCGCAACATGTCTGGGTCTAATAATGTGTGGAGTCGAAACCGGGAGAGATTGCGACTCTTCTCTGAAGTGTTTGCTCAGTGTGCGGATGAGGTGAGCTCTCATAAAGGCAGGTTCAGAGGATTTAGACCGCCTGCTGTTAAACGGAAAGTTAAGTCTTCAACTTTATTGTTTTTAAAATGCCCCGTAGAGCTCTGCTTTATTTATTAGACACGTTTAATCTGTAAAATACTTTGAATCAATTTGTCCTAAAACCTGAGATTAATCTACCCTTTAAACTATACACATGCATAAACGCTTTGCTACTGAGGAGGGATCAGTACAGCCACCATAATGTGCAGAGTCAACATCTGGACTGTTGACTTTAAGTTCAAATCCTGACTGGAGACAGTCCATGATCTTCCTAATCAGTCAGAAGGTGAGGGGTGAATTGTTTGTCCACCTGCCAACCCCACACCTGGATCATGGTGTCAGGATGGTGACTTAAGGTTGGTGTGACAAGGAACTTCAATTCAATTCAAAAATACGTTATTAATCCCAGAGGGAAATTGATCAACAGTGATGATGCTCCAATCAGTCAGAGAAAACGACTTTAATCTTTATTTAATCTGATGTCTTTCGCGACACCAGTTTGGTGTTTAGGACGTCCTCAGACATCAGACCACAGAGAAAGAAAAACTACTTAGTGTCATCAGACAGACTTTTTTCCTGAGACCTTTTCGTCTGATGCTATTTGATTAGACGTCTGGGTTTTTGAATGAAACCAGATTTTTTGTCCTCTATTGTCTGATGTCTGAGACCTGAGGATGTCCTAAAGTGCACACCAGGCTGTTCTCCGAGTGCCTGCAAACATGCCGACACCTGCTCAGTACTATTCCTGAAGTGTAGCTTTGAATATTAAACATTTGTAGCGCAATAAACCCCCGTTTCCCGTCCTGAACAAGAAAACAAGCTGAGCTGAAACGGATATAGCTGAATGACAGAAACACCTTAGAGAAGTCGCTGCAAATTTTAAATTTAATTTAAAAAATAAGTCCTAGGAATGAAAAATGATTTGTGCTTCAGGCAGCGGCGTATGGGAAGTGTGTAGCAGCTACGACGACAGGCAGACAGGAGCTGAAGAAGGACCTGTGTGCTCGAGAGTTCCAGGCACTAAAGACCTGCTTCACCCACGCCGTGAGTCCTCAGCAGAAAGACCCAGGCTTGTTTTAGATGCACTCAATTAAATTTTTTTTCTGTCGCACAGGCCAAGAAAAGAACTAAATGAACGACGAGTCTTTGGTTTGTGGAGCAACAAGGTGGAAACCTCTCATCTGATCTGAGGGATAAACAGATTTTCTGATGCAGGATGAAGTTTTGTGTGATTTAACTTTATTCTGTAACAGAGGAACATGTTCCTTCTTTGTTTTACTTAAACAGACCAAAGTTCAATCTTGTCCATCTTTTATTGACTCTTACTTTACACATAGAAAAATACTCTTGTATAAAGCAAAGATGTGATAAAACTAAGTTCAGATTTTCAACAATATTTAGAACAAAGGAAAACAGATGCCTTGTTTATTTAAATGTAGGGCAGCATGTGGGTCAAAAGGCACTAATAAGTCAGAGGAAGAGGTGAATCATCTGGGATATTTAGACATTACTTCAGAGTACGCCGTGGAAAATTAACGAGGTAAATTCTGTTTAACACAGAGGAGCTGTCACCCACATTAGTGGTCCGTCTGGGTGAGAACCCTAAAGCCACAGAAACTTTCAGCGTTTCCACACAAACAACAAAAAGGAAACCGAATAACGCTCAAACTGAGACTTCAAACTGCTCAGTTAGGAAACACACAAATACGTAAAAACAGCATTTTTCCAGAAGCTATTCCACAGATGGGATGTGCACGGATGTATTTACATTTACACAGTGACCTCTTTAGACGTGTCCCCTCTAAAGTCAAAAATAAGTTAATATTTACAAACTTTAGTAAAGACCCGGGCGAATATTTGGTCCAAAACCTTTCAGACTGTAAGGCAGCGGAAAGTCGGTCCACAGTATTTGGGGTGTGTGTGTGTGTGTGTTATTTGGCCCCATCCTCCTCCTCGGGGGCCTGTTTAATCTGCCTGGAGTGCACCATTGCCCCACCCAGCAGCTGCAGCTCCAGAGCTGCATGCAGGTCAGAGCCCCCCAGCTCCAGTAGGGGCTCCAGCCCAGGAACACCTCTGGACTCTCCCGAGTCCCTCAGGGGTCTCAGTGCCCTCCTCCTCCTCCTCCTCAGATCCATGGCTCCCTTCTCACTCAGCTTCTCGTGGGGTTCATCTCTGAGGGCCCCGTCTACGCCTCCTCCTCCCGGCTCTGCCTCAGCACCGGCTTCTTCTTTGAGGTCTCGCCCTCCATTCTTCAGAGCTTCTCCTTCTCCTCCCTCGCTCCCCTGAGGTTTCCCAGCAACTTTGGCTTCCACGACCCTCTGCAGCTGGGCCAGCCTCTCCTGAGCCTCCTCCACCTGCAGCACCTTCTTGGCTCTGTCGTTTATTTCACTGTCGGCTCTCTGACGCTGCTGTGCGAGCTTTGCTTCCTGCAGCTCCCGCTCTCTGAGCGCCTCCTCTCTTTTCTCCCTTTCCAGTCGTTCCTTTTCCAACTGTACTAGAATTTCTTTCTCCATCTTTTCTTTCTCGTTTCTCTCTCGTTGCTGCTCTAGAACCAGCTTTTCCTTTCCCTCCTTTTCTACCCTTTCTCGGTCCAGATCTTCCTTTTCCAGCTGCATTTCTTTGCTCATTCTTTCCTTCAGATCCACATCATGCTTTTCTTTCTTGTTTGTTTCACCAACTTTTTTCTCCAGCTTTCCTTTTTTTAGATGTTCACTTGTCTCCTTTGGCTTGTCTATGCTTTTCTCCTCACCTTTCACCTCTTCAGCCTGACCGTTCTGGACCACAGGCTGAATGTCATCAGGACTTTTCTTTCCTAGCGGGACTCCTCGAGCTCCCAGCTCACTCTGCTTTTGAGACTCTCCTACTGGCGGAGCTTTATCGTCGTCCTCCTTGTAAGCAGCTGGAGGAGCCACTTCAGCTTCCCCGGCCGGCGCTTGATTCTGAGCTGCAGCGTGTCCTTCTGCTGCAGCTGGAGCCCCTCCGTCTCCCCTGGGCTCGGGTGCCAGGCCAGAATCTCTGGGCTTCACTGCTCCACCTTCCTGAACACTTTTCTCAGCTTCCACATCAGAAGCTCCTGTCAGAAACAAGAGAGCCACGTGTTAATGCAACACCCAGCAGTGACGTGTTCTGTTCTAAGAGTGCTCCATATTCAGTTTTTAACATTAAACTATTTAGTGTCCAGTTTAAATGCATGCAGCTCTCCTGATATGACTAGACTGCTGAGATGTGACCACTGAACAAACACACAACCAAAAGAGTCAAGTCCCAGTGATTTAAAAGTAATTCCTGGTTAGTTAAAATCGTCACGATGCAAGACGCTGGAGAACGCTGACTCAGTGGCTATAGGCTACATTAGACGTTAGCATGTCAGGTTGCTACTGTGCCGTCTGCCTATTCTACCAACATTATTGGTCCAGGGCAGAGCAACTCCAGTGTTAAGCGACCCAGTAGGCTAGAATGAAGCAAAGGACAACTTTTGATCAACCCTTATTTTTAATCTATCGCACCACACGTCCGTCCAGAGATATAACTGTTACTGAATCAGCATCCATCCCTACTGGGAAGCATCTAAAATAGTCTACATTTCTGCTTAAATACGACCTCAAACATCATCAGGTTTTCACACAAGTCCTTAAAGTGGGGAAGGAGAACCCAGTTACCTAAGTGAGATTACCTGCTCATTTATCTATTGACTGAACGATCCATAAATGATGAACTCTGATATTTCCTGTCATATTTAAGCAGAAACAGAGAGAATTCGAAAGGGTTTACAAAACTTCAAGCACCATGATATCTACAATCTGTAATTATAGCTTTCCAAATCCCACCAAGCTGCACATCTGTGTTTCTACCAGATTTCCTGAGCAACACGTGGGGCTTAGACCCACCAGCTGGCTGCTTCTGGTGGATCTCCTTGTGCTGCTCTTCGATGACAGCCAGTAATTTCTCCTGCTGGTCCAGAAGTCTCTTCTGTTGCTGCTGCTGCTCTTTGATCACCTGCAGCAGCACCGCATGGTCCAGCTGGCCCTCTGCAGAGAGACAAACGTTCAGTTAAAACGAGCAGGACGCTGCTCAGAGAACAACGTGGCGTTATTAAGCTTCTGGATGAGAGGCAGGGACGTCGCCATGGACACAAACTACACTATGTTACATGAATAGATGCTTGTTTTACTGACTCATGACTGCAGTGTTGAGTAATGTAACAGTTACAAGGTGTTAAACAGAAAACAGGCATGAGTGAAAGATGGAGAAAGACAAGCAAGAGAAGATCCGTACCTGCAACCAGCTTTTTTATCACTGTGATTTGAGTCCAGCGGGAAGCAGGAAGAGCAAAGTAAACAACAGAACAAGAAAGTGAGCGAGCAAAATCAGGACGCTAAAAGCATAGAGCATCAGGACACTCGAAAACAAAGCCACAATCAGAAGCTCAGCTGGGCGAGATAATACGACGAGCAAAGTGAGGTCAGAACCAAGAACAGAAGAGCCTTTCAGACCAAAGCAATCGTCACTTTTACCAAAACAACCACCAAACCCTGATGATGCAACAAGCTTCAGGTGTTAACTTACCCTCCATCTTTTCATCTGCTGCATCTTTGCTGTCAACAGCTGCAGCTTCATCGGCAGCAGGATGATGCTCTCCGTCAGGAGGCGGAGCTAAAATGAAAACACAGATCCCTAATTAAATTTAGCTTTTTTCCCCCTTTGACTTTGCTGCTCTAAAGTTTAAATGTTCACCCTTTTCTGCAGATTTAGGAGGTTTAGCAGCGTTCACCTCTGCAGCTGCATGTCCTCCATCTTTTTCAGGATTGAGGTTTTCCACCTGTTTTAGCGCAGCTACACCCTCCTTTTTGCCAGCGTCTTCATCGTGCTTATCTAGCACCTCGTTGGACACGACCCGACTGCCTGGTTTTCCTGCAGCAGCCTCTTTGTGTTTCTCATTGACCTTATTGTCTTTTGTGTCTTCCACCTTGGGAGCATGCTCCTGCTCCTCAGCTTTGGGTTCTTCCTCAACGCTCTTAGCAGGAGGCTGCTGCTTGACCTCCTCCAGCTCCGCGTTGTTCTTTCTGGAATCCACCTTGACGTTGTCATGAGGGTTGGGAGGTTCGTGGCGGTGGGCTTCAGCCTCTGGAACTGCTACGCCTGACAGATTAAACCACCATCAGTCTCCAGCTAAAAGGCTGCTTAAAGCTCTAGCTTTTCTTCAGGTTCCTTACCAGCGTCAGGGCGGTCCAACTGCACCTCCTCCTCCTCCTCCTTCCTATCAGGTTGTTCAACTGGTCCTTTGATCTGAGGCGGCTCAGCCTGCTCTTTCTCTGCGGGTCGAACGACATCCACAGGTGGAAGATCGGGCTGTTCTATCTCCGCTGGGTTCTTGTCTGGAGGATTGTCTGTTTGACAATAACAAACAAAATGACTGTTGCTGAATGCAATCAGAGATGACAACACTAAAATTATAAGTTCTGTTTCTGGTTTTGTTTTGTTGGAAAACACTTCCTTCTTAAAAGTCAATCTCTTGTATTGGAAACCCTGCAGAGGCTTTTAATAAAAGATCACTGAGAAAAGAACCACTAGAGGGCAGCAAAGGCCAAACAGGAGCCAGTTGAGTGTTCTGAATTGCATAAAGAAGAGAGAGGGTGATGAACAGGAAACAGAAGGAAATAGAAACGGACAAAGAAAAGTTTCCTGCACGAACAAACAGGCGGGAACTAAACAAAAGATGAGATGATGAACAGTTAGGATGAAGAACTGTCAGCTTTCCCTCCAGACTCTCCTTGTTTTAGCCCAAACCTGCAAACATGAGCAGAAACCGTCTCCTCAGAGCCTCGTCTCCACTCCTTTCATCTCTCCCATCAGCCCTTTGCGTTGAGCAGCCGAAGCTCTAAGACGTTTTATAGTTTCCACAGGAGATAGGAGGGTAGAGGAGGCTGAAGACAAAGTGATTTAATAGGGGTGTGTGTGTGTGTGGGGGGGGGTGTATTCTAGTTTGAAGGGCATCAATCTCGCTTCATCAATGTCAAGCACTCGGTGCTGCTTTCAGATATTATCAAGAGGTTATCTCTCCTCCTGCCTGTCTGTCTCCATCTTTTCTTCTCAGATAAAAGAAACTTTCTTCTGTTGTGCTTTTGTTTTAGTCTCACTGGCCCTTTCCTTCTGCTCCATGTTCTCTTTGTGCTTCATTTACGGTGCAGGTGACAGTCCACCACTTAGGAAAGAAAACAGGAAATAAACACGCCTCTCGTATGGTGGGGGCATTTTTTACAGGAAGTAATTACACGCAGTGGCGCCGTCCAATCACACGTGCTACATTCAGCCTCAGCACCGACTCCGGCCCGTCCAAGTAAATGTTTCCACGCCTCATTAGGAAACCGCTTTCATTTACACTCCATCAACTGGCTAAGTGCCTGCCAGCCATTAGAGGGAGTCATGATCTTTACCGTGTGGTTCAGGGAGGTTCGGCAGCGGGGCAATGTTCCTGTCTGGTGCTGGGGGAGGATGCTGAACCTTGGAGCTGGGGCCACTGGCAGAAATGGAGAGGGTGGTGAAGGTGCTGATGAGCAGGATTCCCAGACCAACACAAAGCACCAGCTGCAGCACAGAGGGACAGGGAAATGGTTCAGTCAAAAACCGTCTCTAAAGACATTTACTGTGAACGACATGAGAGGGCGGGAAGAGTCTGACCTGAGAAACAAAGCAATTCTTCTGGATCTTTCTGTAGATGAGAGCAGGACAGATGAAGCAGATGAGACTCCCCATGGTGGCACCAGTCAGACCCAGGATGGTCTCCACTGATCAGAGAGAAACGCAAACATCAAGTATTCCCAGAGTCTAACTAAACTGGTAGTGTTAGGAACAACTGTCGGCTACCACCACAGGACACTTTAACGCGTGTAAAGCTGACTGAGTTACAACTGTCACTGTGCTGGGTGACACTGATCCGCTGTAGCGGCCATCTTGACAAGGGTTGACTCTAAAAATGAATCATTTGCAGACGTTCATGACAGGATCACGTATCGTTCTAATTCATTCTTTGGTTCATTTTCACCAGCTGCAGAAAGACAAGGTGGCTTTAACCCAGTCAGAGGGATGGGATTTGACCTCCAGACCCTGCAGCATGCTGAAGTGTCCTTGGGCAAGGCACTCCTTACTTCTACGTTTATTGGTGTGTGATTGAGTGCAGTGGTGCTGCATATAGAGTGTAAAAAGCAGTGAGTGTGAGGACAATTTATCATTAAAAACAGATTGAATTGGATCAGAGCTGCAATCATCAGCTAGACAATCTGATAAAGAGCTAATGTAAAGGCTAACGGGTCTTTTAAATCGGAGAAGCTACGGTAAATAAATGTGTTTATTCAGAGAAGATGGCTCTAGCTCAGCCAAAGAAAACCTTCCTAGACCTAAAACGTGCATGGCCTCGGCCACCCACAGCCCAGGCGGACAGCAGAGAGCTCTGGCCCGACCCAAGTCTCATCTGTAGATCAGCCTGCTGGGCGTCGGGCCCGGAAACCTATCGTTCATCCAGAGGACGGACACCATACTGTTTCCCTCAGATTTAGTGTCCGTTCTCCCCGGGGTCCTCACTTCCTTTCTCTTCAGTCTATTAGTCTGATTAGATACACAAAGATACAACCAACCCCCTCCCTGAGCCAGTGTGTGTGTGTGTGTGTGTGTGTGTGTGTGTGTGTGTGTGTGTGTGTGTGTGTTGGGTCATCCAATCGAAGGTTTAACAAACAACCAAAGGAATGAATAAAACAAAGTAATACTAAGCTGTTCATCTTTTCATCTCCAGCCAGTTTGGAGGTGTCTGGGAGAGGGACACAGACCTAAAGCTGCTGACAGGGAGTCAATCCTGGTGTGTGTGTGTGTGTGTGTGTGTGTGCGTGCGTGCGTGTGTGTGTGTGTGTGTGTGTGTGCGTGCGTGCGTGCGTGTGTGTGGTGGAGAATAACAGCCCTATCTACCTGTCAGCCCATCTAAAAGGAGATAAAAGTTGGGGCCCTGATTTAAAGACTGTGTTAGAGTGTGACAGTCACTGACTCGTAAAGTCACATTCACACACATCGTAAAGCTCCCCGCTGCCCCGCCCACATAGAGGAACACATAGGGTACCCCATCACACACACACACACACACACACACACACACACACACACACACACACACACACACACACACAGAATGTACCATTAGGGATGAGAATGCCTCCCAGCATGGTGCCAAACACGATGCAGAGGGTGATCATCTTGAAGCGCAGAGGAGGCATGTAACCTCCGGCAGCAAATGTCCCATCCTTCTGCTGTGGAGGAGAGGAGACACAGATCAGGATGTGAGAAAAGAGAAAAAAATTAAAGCACACAATTCTTCCACTCAGGCTAAGCGAGCTCCAATGTAAGAACTGAAGGGGTTTCTGCTGAGTCACCTGAGCAGCAGCAGAGCTACGTCCAGATGCTCTTTGTGGATTTCAGCTCAGCTTTTAATGCAATCTTTCCTGACATTCTCATCACCGGGACTCCCTCCTCTTACACACGACTGGATAAAGGACTTTCTTACCAAACGCCTTCACACTGAGACTTGGACCCTGCCTCTCCTCCACTCACACACTGAACACAGACTCCCACAAGGCTATGTGCTGAACCCCCTCCTGTTCTATCTCTACACCCACGACTGCAGTCCAGCTCACAACAGCAGCCTCGTTAAGTTTGCTGATGACACCACACAATGGTTGGACTCATCTCAAAGGGTGACGAGGCGGACTACAGAGGGGAGGTCCTCAAGTTGTCAGCCTGATGCTCGCAGAACAACCTTGCTTTGAACACCAAGAAAACTAAAGAGACCATCGTAGACATTAGGAGGAACAGTAACGAATTAGCCCCCCCTTTTTGTCAATGGGGATTGTGCAGAGAGGGTCCACAAATTTTGGTTTCTTGGCGTGCTCCTCTCCGCTGACATCTGGACAAACAACATCACAGCTGTCATCAAGAAGGCTCAGCAGCTGCTACACTTCCTGATGGTCCTCAGGAAGCACAACCTGGATTCCAACCTGCTACGACCTTTTACCATTCATCCATCGAGAGCCTGCTGACCTACTGCATCACAGTGTGGTATGGCGGCTGCACCATGGCAGACAAGGAGAGGCTTCAGAGAGTTGCAAAGGGAGCACAGAGGATCATCGGCTGCTGCTTCACCTCCCTGATGGATATTTACACCTCCCACCGCCTCAGCAGAGCAAAAGACATCAAGGACCCCCCCACCCCCCACCCTCGACTGTGACCTGTTTGACTTGTTGCCCTTTGGGAGACACTACAGGTGCATCACAACCAGAACAAACACGCTCAAGAACAGTATTTTCCTGAAAGCCATAACCCCCTAAACTCACATGCACCAACACCACCCGACCTCAGGTGTCCTTTCTGCCCAAACCTGACAATTTCAAATATGTATATAGAGCAACTTTACCCCACTCGTTAATATCATGTTTTTGTTGTTTATTATGTGTCTGACTGCACTGAAGGAGCTGCTTTTAATCTCTTTGAACTTGTGTATAGTGACAAATTCTTTTCTACTCTAACCCAGAAGTGCGTCATCTGTTTAAAAATAAATCACAGTGAAAAATCTAAACTTTTCTTTGAATTTTCTATAAATGGTAACTTTAACCGTTTCCTGTTAGCTAAATTATGCACAGATAAACTCTGCTTCAAGTAGGAGCTCTTTAAAGACAGAAGACCTATCCTGAGGTGTCAGTGGACACACACACACACACACACACACACACACACACACACACACACACACACACACACACACACACACACACACACACACACACACACACACACACACACACACACACACACACACACACACACACACACACACACACACACACACCATTTTTTCTGACATCAGGATGAATTGAATTTTCAGCTTATTAAGTATAGAGGTTTCTACGTACAGTCCCCTGTGCAGGAGGTGTAGCTGAGTGGTGTCTGAGCTCACCTGCTGCTCAAAGAGCATGGTGTTGATGGCCTGGCGGCACGGTAAGATCATCATAGGAAACCCAAAAGCCACAGACATCATAAAACCCACACGGATCACCTCAGTCACCAGGTTGGATGGGAAGTTCATCAGCACGTTGCCGGCGATGTTCTCGGTAAAGCTGACGTAGCCAAAGAAACCAACCTGGATGACAACGAGTCACAAGGACTCAGTGATGGGGAGTAAACAAAGACATCAACGCATGCGTGTGAATAAGCGAGCTCCACTCACAGTGATGTAGAAGATGGTGACCACATTGAGGGCTGAGGTGAAGATGGTGCTCATGCGTTTGACTGACGGCTCATCCAGGCTGTCGTAGGTTGGCAGCACCTGCCTGTGAGAGATGAGCAGGCCAAAAACAACAAGGTCGACACACCGCACAGCACAAAAGTGCTGCTGCTGTGTGTCACTACTACAAAACCTTCTATAGAAGCTTCAATTTCCAGCCAGGTCAACAAGTGGAGCTCGTGTTCTTTGTGGAGGTAGCTGTAGGTTATGTTAGAAGCTAAAGAATCAAAAGTATGTCTGTAGAAAAATACCTACGGAGCCCAGTTAGTGCCAGGTGTGAAAAATAAAATGTTTTAAGGAGTCTTGGGTCCATTTTTACCCATGCTAGTTTTGTAAATGATAATTGATTTTGTAAATAAATATGCTAAAACTTGAGTTAACTTGTGTATGAAGAATACTTCCTGTAAACTCTTCTTCTGTTACCATTGCTGCAGCTGTATTAATTTTCCTTTACGGACACCAGCTGTTTACGACAGGTACTTATCTGTAGCACTTTTATTTTAAAAATACTGTTAAAGTATCTTTCCAGAGTTTTCCCCCTTCAGAAATTATGTATGATTTGTCAGAAATCTGTTAAAGGCGCCATGTGTGAAATCCATTGAAACCTTGATGAAAAAATGCGACTCTTTAGCGCCGTGCAGTTCAGAGGAAGTATTGCAGCTACGGTGGCTCACTCGTGAGTTTGACTGTATAATCAATTTCCAGCCTGTGTAGTCTAACCCACACAAAGCTAAAAACGAGCTACTCGACCTTTTTAAAAAGTATTTATAATTATGACTGTTTTATCAGCCTACCGGTTCTGAAGCAAGCTAGTTCTGTTAGATCTTGAAGCGGTCACGATTCACACACGGAGGGGGGGTGACGTCAGCCGGGAGGTCAGGTGTTGTGAGAAATTGTGTTCCTCTGAAATATTCTGTCCCCCGTGTCGGGAGATCGCATATCTGGCTATTTTCTCAACATTTGTGATAAACTTTTACGGTAAAATGATGTCATGTAATATAATAATGTTATGCTTGTGATTTTTTATGTGTATTTCCTCCTAAAAACAATAAAAAATATATACTGTAAAAACATTCTTGTTCACTCTTTTGCAGCAAGCTTATTTATAATTTTTTATAGTTATGTAAAAATATGTAATCTCACTCAGTTTAACCATCTTTTATTTGAGGTAGTTTAAGGTTGGTTTATGCTTGACGCGTCCGCGAGGTCCGCACGGCTCCGCGCGGAAAAGTTGCGTCATTTTGCGTCATTTTAACAACCACGCCCCTCCACCGCGTCTCCGCACGGCCCAAGATTTCCGCAACGCGCACCTCGGAAAATTTCTAACCACGCGGACGGTCGGACGCGGAAAAACATGGCGGACCGGCACGGCAGAGGTTCGTAAATACAGACATTTGTATGATTCAGCTCTCAAAGATCACCGTGATCAACATGTTGTTAATAATTCTTGGAGAGGAATAGCTCGCACTGTCGGAAAAGATGAGAACGCTGTTAAAAATGCTGAAATGCCATGTTGTAAACAGTAATTTCTACTTCTACTATGGTGGAGTGTTGGATGCATGCTGTAGAGCTCCATGCTGCCCCGTTCAGTTTGGGAGAATATTGGCTCACCGCAGAGACGAGCCGCACAAACCATAAACGCTGCGAGTTGTGAAGCGCGTTCCATCCGCGAGCCGCATCACCGCGCGGAAAGTGAATGCGTCAAGCATAAACCAAGCTTAAGTCGTCATAATGGACAAGAAGTTCTGTGGATTTGGAAATATTTGCTCTTGACTGCCCAAGGAAAACAGAATATTTCAGGGGAACATAATTTCCCACAACACCCGTTTCATGTGGATCACGGTGCCTCGATGTAAACAAACTGGCTGCTGCTACCATCTATGGAGCGATAACTGGCTGATCGTTAACCACGGCTGGTGAAGGAGTGTTAGTGAGCCGAGGACACGCTGTAGAAGTCAAGTAAACGATTCTGACTTATCCACCAGCTACTCGTGGCTCACGGCTGGCGTGGTGGAGATGGGCATCAAGAGCTACTAGTTAGCCATGGCCAGAGCCGGGGAGACGCTGTGTATGCTGCGCGTAAACTCACAGATTACCAGCAAAAGGAGACCCAAACCTAAAGGTAACGTTTGAGAAGAAGCCCTCTGTGTCGGAGTGTCTCTGTAACACGTGTAGAACTACATCGCCGTTAGTAAAACGTTGTGGAGGTAAACAACACTGATTTAGCCACTGGCTAGCGGACGAGTGCTGGAGCGTGTTGGGAGAGACGGCAGGCTGCGGGAAGAGAGGAGACTTGAGTAGAAGGACTTTGGAACGGACACGTTGGGACTGGATTGGGAGTTCTGCTACAAGGAAAAGATGGATGAACAACTTGAGGTGAGTTTGGGAGTCAGAGACACTAAACCGAGGCTGGCGTCCAGCTAATAGCGGGCGGGGGTCTGAACATATGTGGCTTTTGATTTAATTGTTTATTATTCAAACTAACAAGTACAGCAACCGTGTAGCTATTCTTTTCTATTTCTTAGTTGAATTGGCAGACTCCATACTTCCAGGGCAAACTGCTGCCCTCTGCTGGTTCTGTCAGGTTACAGTCATAGTCTAAACGGGTAACATGAAGCTCGCATGTCCATAAACAGCTACTGTAGTTTAAGATGGTGGGATGACCATGGAGCCTCGAACATAGTTTATGTATTTAAAAATGTATCATTTCAAGTTGAGAGGAATAGTTAGAATTGATGTTGGTGAGAAATATTAGTGAAAAAGGACACGTTTGTGAACTGGAAACACAGGATTTGGTAGTAAACAGGTAAAATATTACACACTGGGGCTTTAAAGTGATTATCTTATCATGTGCTTGATATAATGTAAGCAATAAGTCGTTATTTTTTAATTTTTTTGTTACGCACACCCCCTGCCCCGCAGACCTCTGTGCAATAGGAAACCGAGCGCCGACCAGAACTAACCAATAGCTAATTGCTTCAAATTTAAGGAGTACCTCGGCTAATGCAGAGTTTATGAACTTTTCACGGACAAGAAAGTCTCTAAAATATAAATATATGAGAACACAACATGACATGAGAAAAATACTCGTTAAAAACAACGTGTTTTAGCTCTGTAAGGAGTGTGATATGATTGTCAGCCACTAGATGGTGCCATCGGATAAGAGAAATACTCCGGAAAGAAGCTTTAAATTAGACTGGAAATCTTGGAACGCCGTGAGTTACACGCTGTAATAAAACAGCGTTTTTAGGCAGGCGGGGAACATCATATGGTGGTATAAGTTCAGGGCAGCTCTAACTGACCACCAAACCCTAGAACGTGGTTCTGGATGCATTATAAAACTCTTTTTCTGACTGATTAAATAATAATGATCTCACAGGTATTAAGGAGCTAATTTTAGTAAGCAGGCTTTCTTTCATCCAAACTTTATCAAAGGTTCACTGACACTTAAAAACACCTGGTTCAGTAGATGTTTGTCCACAAAAACAAGCAAACATTCTCACAAAGATCATCCACTCATGCAAGTTATAAAAAGCCATTAACATTGATGTATCCATGATGGTACATGCATAAGGACAGCAGATGAAGCAAATGTGGTGGCAGTGAGGTGAAGGGTGCATAAAATGTTACCAGTGTGTGACAGAATGGGTGACAGTAGTCAAGGCTGGACCTAAAATTACCTGTCTGTCTGTCTGAGTGGATGTCTGTCTCCCTCCATCATTTCCTGTGCTGTAAGACTGTGAGTGGCGGGGGCAGGGGGGGGGGGGGTGCATCAGCACATTAACCAGTAAATTTACAGGCCATATATATAACAGCGAGTGCCTGACAGGTTTTAGAGCATTATAAACTTTCTTGGCAGCCCCCCCCCCCCCCCCCCCCCCCCCCCAGAGGAAGCACAGAGGAAGGAGGAAGAACCAGTAAGCAGAAATGAGAGAGGGAGCACAGAGCCGTAACTTTCTCTTTCCTCCTTCCTTCTCTGCCTGACTCACTTTCACACACTCCGGTTTTATTAGCCTGCTCCGTCCCATGATGCTATTTCTTGACGCTTATTTCATCCACAAACCAGTACATCTCACAGCCAAGGTTAATTAAAACAGTATACAGTTTGTGCTAAGCTAAAGTATCTAAATGGCCACTCAATAGTCTCGACTCAAAAGCTAATGTCCTAATGTGCGTCAGCTCACTTCTTCTGGAACATCCTTTCTAACAATAACAACATCAGTAACAGATGAAAAGACACAAAGACAAAGGATTACCACAGACAGCTACAGATCTTTCATTTAGGTCAGGACTGCAATGAGGATTTTCTTCCAATCTTTATGCTAAACGATTCTGCTCCAGTTAATTATTCTACAGTTTTTAAGGGTTAGGATTAGATTCCAGGATTCCTGGTAGAATTCTCTTAAACAGTGGTGAAACACTGCAGAAGAGAAGCTTATACATGCATTTATAACATCTCGTTTAGACTACTGCAGTAGTCTTTACCATGGCATTAATCATAGGTGTATTTCTAGGTTGCAGCTAGTTCAGAATGCTGCAGCCTTTTGACTGGCACTTGTAGATTTGATCACATCACTCCAGTTCTTTCCTCTCTGCACTGTTAGGTTCCGTGTGCAATTCAGGATTATTGTTCTGGTGTATAAATGTTTAAATGGCCGTGCACCTGTCTCATCTCTCTGAGCTTCTCATGCATTATGTTCCATCTCATAGACGGAGGTCAGCTGACCAACTTCGACTGAATGTCCCTAGGGTGAGGCTGCAGAGCAGAGGCTTTAGGTCTTTCTCAGTGGCGGCATCTACTCTTTGGTTGTTATTAGTCACTAGGGATGTAAGAAAATATCGATTATGGCAATATATCGTGATATATTGTATCGTCTCCCCTGTATCGTAATACGTATTGTATCGCCAGAATTTCACCAATACACATCCCTACTAGTCACCATCAGGCAGGCATCATCTGTTACTATTTTTAAAATGTTACTGAAGACTTATTTTTACTCAAAAGCTTTTAACACATTGGGCTGACAGGGTACTTCTGTTTGATTGTGACTCTTTGTGCCAGATTTTTCTTTTTGGGGTTATTTTATGTTTTTTTAATTGACTGTTGTCATTTCATTGTATTTGTAATTTTTTTATGTTAAGCACTTTGGCCAACACTGTTGCATGTAAAGTGCTATATAAATAAACTTTTGATTGACTGAAATGTCACTTGTTACAGATTTTAACAGAAGTCCAAAACGTCAATGATCCACCATCAGTCAAATAGGCAGTTTGTCTTTTAACATATTTCTAACAGTTTGTCTGAAGTGTCTATCCACACAAAACCTTTTCTATTTAGATGTTTGATTGAAAACATCAGATGTTGACATCTGAATCTAAATCTTTGCTCTTTGTTTAATTAGAGCAGCACTTTGGCCTTTTCTCCAACCATTCCCACCTTTCTAGACAAAGGAAACACCTAAATCC
The DNA here is from genome assembly GCF_043380555.1 of Nothobranchius furzeri. Lineage (NCBI taxonomy): Eukaryota > Metazoa > Chordata > Actinopteri > Cyprinodontiformes > Nothobranchiidae > Nothobranchius > Nothobranchius furzeri. The sequence continues at coordinate 28,850,031 of NC_091756.1, forward strand.
TTAATCTGGGCTTTCATTTCTCAAACCCCAGAGTTCTTGGCTTGACTTCTTTGCAGAAAAGTATTTTAGATTCTCCAAATTGAGAACTCGATCTGCAGTAGGTGAGCTACGTAGTGGTCAGAAAAGCTCCACACAACCACACTACGAAGTAGTACAACATTTAAAGGGTGTCCCTCACTTGGCCGACCAAAACTGCTGACATTAAACAGGTAAAACACCAACTTTTACTCGCATCACTAAGAATGTTGTCTTCTTTCATTTTATGCTTTTTGAAAGTCAGTTCATCGGGTACTCGCTTCACTATTCACAGAAATGGACATTCTGTCTAGATTGTCCAGACTTAAGAATGCCTCCGTCCCCACGCAGAGGCATCTGGGACATTTTCCACGTTTTGAAACGTCCTTGTTATGAGCCAACAGCTCAAGCCCAACACCCCCCCTCCCAGCAATAGGACAGGGAACCCCCCACCCGTCATCATCATAATAGTGATGTTAAGTAATGTTTTAACTGAAAGTAAACACATTTCATGAATGTAATAAAAATCCAATGTGCTAAGAGCTGTTTAATCAGCCTGTGAATACATCAGTGTGTCTGGAAGATGGCGGCGGTCCAATGTGTTGATTAGTGCTTTGGCTTAAGCTGCCTGCTGCCTGAGCGCTTGCCTCGCTCAGCCTGACCACAGGCCAAGAAATCCCCCTGCCAAATATCACTTAGCACAACTAGTGGGGGCTGACGCACAAAACACACATAAACAAGCTCAGACTTTCCGTCATTTCAGTCACATGCACATTCCCACCACGCCGGGTTTTGTTAGCTTTGTGTGATTACGTTAATTAAAAGTCAGTCTCCAGGCTGCATTCACCATCCTATCACTTACCTCACACAAACAACCCCCCCCCCCCCCCAAACATCTGGCCCCAAATGACCTCACCGTAACGCCCCGATTGATCCTTCACCATCAAATATAAACCACATCCACCGAGACTCTTCATGCTGCCCCAACCCGCTTGACCCAGAACAAACACTGAATCAGAGGACAGCACGGAGGAGGCAGTGATCGGGCATGCAGAGGGACAGAGTGAAGAGGTAGAGCTGATTACGACTGACTCAGAGGACAGCATTTATATCCTAGGATCAGGTCAGATTACTGTTAGGAAACTGATTTCATTCAGATTCTAAGGCTCTATTCACTTAACATTTGCCGGTCTTAGCTGTCGGACTAGAATTAGTATTTGACTCATCAGCATTTTTATCAGTATTGACACAAAATTTACACCAGATGTTGTTATCAAGCCAAATATTAAATTCATACAAAGACATCAGAGCATTTAAGTACACAAGTTGAGTCATTATAGTGAAATGACACAGGCATTAAGTACTGAACAAACTTTATTAAATACTTTGTAGAAAGGCCTTTGTTGGTGATTACGGCTTCTACACGCCTCTTGTGAGGAGAAACCAGTCATCCGCGTTGCTCAGGACAGATTCTGGACCATTCTTCCACACAAACGCTCTTTAAATCTTTAAAGTTTCTTGGGCCTCTTTTATGAACTTTGATCTTCAGTTCTCCATAGATTTCTATGGGATTTAGGTCAGGTGACTGACTGGGCCATTCAAGCAACTTGATTTTTTTCTTGATTTCTTTCTTCTTGTTTCCTTGGCCTTGTGTTTGGGATCATTGTCTTGCTGAAATGTCTACTCTCTCTTCATTTTCATCTTCCTGGTAGATGGCAGCAGATTCTTATCCAGAAAGTCCCGGTACATTTCTGTTCATCCTGCCTTCAATAATATGAAGTCTGCCAGGACCCCTTGGTGAAAAGCACCCCCACACCAAGATGCTTCCACCCCCAAACGTAACTGTTGGTATGGAGTTATTGGGGTGGTGGGCAGTGTTGTTTCTTCTCCAAACCTGGTGTGTAGGATACAGCCAAAAAGGTCCATTTTGGTTTCATCTGACCATACTATAGTCTCCTAGTAATACACAGGCTTCTCCAAATGCTGTTTTACGAACTGTAAACAAGCCTCAACATGCTTTTTGTTCAATAATGGAGTCTTGTGTAGTGAGTGTGCATGGATGCCATGGCGGTTCAGAGCATTGCTAGAGTTTTCTTTGAGACAACAGTAACTGCTGATGCAAGGTCTTCCTTAAGTTCTGCCCAAGTGGTTCTTGGCTCTTGGAGAACTCACCTGATAATTCTTTGAACTCCTCAGACAGTGATCTGATGTGGAGCACCTGATTGGGGCCAGTTTATGGTGGACTGATGCTCTCATTTCAGGATAATGCTCACAGGAACATTCAACATTCTGGAAACACGCCTAAAACCTTTCCCACCAGAACGCGTTTCAACAATAAGATTACAAAAATCTTGGGAGAATTCTTTGCTTAGCCCATCATGAAGTCTTTCCTTCGTGCTTCCTGGGTAATGAGAAGCCTTTATAAGACATCAATTAGGACTAAAGCTGCTGATATCAGTTACTACTGATAGGTGGCAGGGTTTCTCTCTCGGTACTGACAGATTTCAAGTGAGCTCCTGGTTTTCTATGTCATTTTGTACCATATTATCTTCATCTTTTGTGTATTCATTCAGTGTTTTTCTTCTAAACACTTTTTAAGTTATTTTTTAAACATAGGGAAGGCTATTTTTACCTTGCTAACAGTTTTGATCGCTCCTGCGATCTTCTACAGAGCTAGCCGCTAATGATGGCGTCACTTCCACTTCCTTCTCCGTTTATTGTTATCTTCATGTGTTTAATACTTTTTCCCTGTGTCTTTTCACTTTAATACACATGACTCAGTTTATGGACTTAAATGTTTAGATTTCTTTGCATGAATTAAATACCCGAGCTGATATTGACAGTGGTGGACATTACTGATAAAAATGCTGAGGTGTCAAAGATTTATTCTCCCCCTATTTTTTATCCTCAGCACTGCAGGATTAAAAGGAGCACAAAGAGGTTTAAAGTTCAGGTTAAGTCTTGGACAGGCAGACCGTACAGTCAGAGGTGCAACGGTACACATATTCATACTGAACATTTATTATAACGCTCTTTTGCTTAAATAGGCTTCTTTTATCTCACAAATACAGCTTTGTTTTTAAAGGTAAACTTTACTCATATTTTAATACATTTTCAGTGCTCTCTAGTAGGATGAATGCCTTGTAAGTCATTCACTGGGGAAACAAAGCTCAGGTGCACCTGTTTGAGGACACAGTCAGCTGCAGGAGAAAGTTGCTTCAGACGGCAGGATTTGGACTCTACCACTGACTCTGTTTGCTCCGTAATGTTGATGTTTTATCTCCACAAATAACTCAAGCCTGAAGGAGTTCTGCTGTGTGGTGGAGTTGCTAATGCTGACGATTAGCTTCTACTAGGGCTGCAATGATTCGTCGACGTTGAATTTCATTGTCGACGTTGTTGCCAGACGTGTTTTTTCCGACCGAGAGAAGAAAAAAATTAGAATCTCTGCCGAGAGTTGCACATGCACAATAGCTTCTCTGCTGAGCGCCAACTAACAGAAATGGCAGCGTCCAACACCGCATCTACGCGTACCAAAACATTAAAAGTTTGGGAGCATTCTAGCCTGGATTTGGCAAATAAAAATATTACCTGCATTATTTGCAAAGCAGTCCTTGCGTATCACGGCAACACCTCGCTGATGCATGAACACTTAAAGAGAAAGCACGTCGGACAATTGAATGAAACAGAGTCTGATCACCTCTGTAAGATTTAAATAACACGAAAGCCAACACTTTTTGTTTTGGATGTACATTGTACTTTTTTTTAAAAGTGTATTTTCACTTGTAAAAAAGAGATTTAATGTTATGCCTGACAAAAGTATTTTAATTTTATTTACGCATTTATGTCTATACTGACTGAGCACTGTGCCTAATTGGTGTTTAGACAGGGCATTTTTATTTACTTGTAGTATGAATTGGCCTATCAGCAGCAAAGTTCAATAAAATATGCATTTTCCATTGAAGTACCCATCTTTCTTGTGTTTATTATCATTTTTCACATAATTAAAGCAATCTCATAGTAAATTTAAGAAAAATTAAATAATTATCTGATTAGTCGACTAATCGTCTCAATAGTCGTTAGTTGCAGCCCTAGCTTCAACTAGTCGAGGCGTTCTTTGCCGTTTCCTGGACACTAAAACAACAACAGCCTTCCCCGTTGTGAGTCAGGATGGGCGAGTCCATGAATGTTAAGTGAAAGTGTGACATAAATCTGTCAGGCTATTCTGAACAGAGTTTTTCTGTCCATTTCCTGCTAAAGCAGGTAAAAGGGGTAGAACACTATTTTTATTTTCAGCCCGCATAGAGTAACGGTGAACATGCTCTTAATTTGTACAAGTACAGAAATGTGCAGAAGTATTTTTACTTGCAGTCAACTGTGCTTCAAGTCAAGTTTGCTATTTGGTGGCATCATGGTTTTCTCAGTCGCCTACAGCGAGGACAGAGGAAGAAAAGTGGATCATTGAATTTAACAACTGGGAGTCGGTACGCTTAAAATGTTGTTTTATAGGAAAAGTGAAAAGGGAACGTTGGAAATAACACCACATGTCTCCAGATGATGCACCAGCGTGTGTGTGTGGGTCATATTTTTGATGCACCACCAGTGTGTTTTGCTCTTGTCCTGTAATCTTTATTTGTGCTGATGTTTAAAAACACCAACACAGATTGCATGAGGTAAGCCTTTAGAAGCATCCTTTGGGAGTCATGAAGAAGAGCACGCTTGTTACAAAACATGTCAATAACCGTTCTTTCCTCCACGTTGTTTTGTGACGGTCTGGAGCAAAACCAGAATCTAAGTACAAAATCTGAATAACCACACAACCCTAATGGAGTAACTCAAATGTTAATGTTGCATGATGCACACATGAATAGATCAGAGTCACGTTACAGAGAAGATAGTGCATTTACTGTTGTGTTTTTGTATTTCAGAGACTTTATCACGAACAAATGTGTCCCTCATTCTCCTCCACCTCTTCATGCGCTCGCCACCTCTAAACCCATATTTCCCATCATTTCCATCCACGAATAAAATGCTTGAGTGGTTAGTGGTGGTGCTGTTGACGAAAGCGGCGTCCTGTCCAATCACAAGCTTGTGTTCTCCCTCTCGTTCAACGGATGTTTAGAAAAGTGGCCTCGAATCCGTCCGCCCTTGTGAGGGCTCTTCAGCAGGCTTGCAAAGACGGATAATAGTGTTGCGTGTTTATGTACTGAAGCAGACGTAGAGGCATAAACTATCCTTCAGTCACACCTGGGTGTCTGTACCTGCCGATGATGTCACACTAGATTATTGGCTGAATATTATGGATGCTACGTTACCACATTTAAAAGCATTTAGGCAGTAGGAAACATGAATTTAATAAACAAAACTGCTGAACACTTTCCAAAACATATGTGAAAGAACAAGAATTGAAAATGAGATGCAATATAATCTGGTCAAGTGGTTTTGTCCTTGTTCGAGTTGAGCAGCGCCTCGTCTGGAAAGCAGCAGGGGGAGTGGCTGGAAGCCGGCGTTTAAGTCGGACAGATTTCCCTACATGTAGCTTGCGGGTGATGATGGATGACGATACCGCGTTAGCGTTCATACTTGTTTCATTTTTTATTTTAATTCTGGTGCCTGTTAGATGCTGAAACGTCCTCACATGCTTGTGGATATCGTATATTGTAGACGTGCATATGAAGATATGAGTGTAATAAGTAAAGGCTCTCAGCTGTCGATTTTTAGTCTGCTTATAGGAAATGTGACAAAAGAAATCAAATCACATTTTATGGCCTATAGTTGTCATCAACGTAACATGATTTACAGAATACACATGACCAACTAACATTTTGCATTCTACCACAGGATGCTTGGATCAAAATGGGAACCAATCAGATCTTAGATCAGGCAAGAGCCAGGCATTTCCCGTCATGCTCTAGGTTTTGCAGCCGGTGGAGAGCAACTGCAACGCCTTGCTCCAAAACCTGCGGCCGCCTTGATCTCATGAGGTTATTGTTGTCTACGTAGGCATGACGTCAGAGCAAGTCAGCGTTAAGTTGGACACAAATCTAACCGGCATGCACTGCTCGCCGATCACCGGTGATCTAATCTGCACAGAACCGGCTCATCTCGAACACGGCCTTTGTCGTAGTATGATTCAAATTCAAAGATACTTTATTAATCCCAGAGGGAAATTAGAGTTTCAGTACACACAGTTCTGAGATCAGACATAAATACATAGGCATAGACACATGACAAGAATTTGTGACTGTGGTCATTCGCAACCCGAGTCGCGCTACCTTAATAGAGATCAGAGGGGTTTATACATGAGGACTGGGTCAGGTGGAGGAAAAAAAGGCACTTCAGAGTTGCCTTCCACAGGGAGGGCAGCTTTGCTATGCAAGAAACACCTCAGACAGAAATGCAACAGACTTCAGACATTACACAACATAAGTGTCCACTAGGTGGGGAGGTAGGGTTGGGGACTCTCCTCACATCAGTGCATGTAGCCACGATAAGCAGCACTCGTCACCTCCGTTTGGACAGGGGAGGGAGGTCGTTGGGTTTAGAGAGCACAGTGACTCCTGGAACGATTCAAGGGCCTTAATCGGTCACAGTCCCGCCCACGCTGGGATAGGGAGACAGAGTTGCCATGGCGACGGCAGCATCCCACATTTCTTCTGAGGGGGAGTTCGGATTTTTCCGACCATAATCCGATATTATTTGAGACTACTCTGCATAACAATTTGTTGGCACCTGTTGCCCCCAGTAGGTATAGTCGTCATACGTACTCTGACACTGCAACTCATTTCACTTCGCTGTTTGAACAAGCCTTCTTTGACATATCAGACAAGTCCTCACTGGATGGACTGCTTACTTGTTTAAATGAGACCTGTGAGGCTATCCTTAACACTGTTGCGCCGTTAAGGCCCAGGAGGGGAAAGCGTTCGGTAAATTTATGGTCAACGGACACTACTCGTGCCGCAAGAAGGACATGTAGAAAATACGAGAGACAGTGGAAGAAGGATAATCTGCATGCTTCCCTAATTGCTCTATGTGACAGTTGGAAATCATACCAAGAGGCAGTTAGATCTGCGAAATTTGCATATTATTCCAATCTCATTTCTTTAAACTCAAGCAACCCCAAAGCACTTTATACAGCAATTAACTCAGTTCTGAAATTAAATGATCATCATGTGCTGCAGGCTTCAGCTAAAACGTGTGATGAGTTCCGTGACTTTTTTATTGGGAAAGTTGCTGCGCTCCGGGCCACCATGTCTAGGGCACCGGTATGTGGCCGTTCTGCTACTGGCATCAGAGGTTTGGTAGCATTTCAACAAATTAGTCTAGGTGATTTGATCAAGATCGCTGGGAAGGCTAAACTGAGCGGCTCGCCGGATGAAGTGATGCCAACGCGCCTCTTTAAAGAAGTCTTTCCAGTGGTCGCCCCTTTAATATTGCACATAATTAACATGAGTCTCAGTTCTGGTATAGTCCCTGACGATTTCAAAAAGACGGTTATTCAACCTTTGCTCAAAAAGCCTGGAATGGATGCTTCGCTGGCTGCAAACTACAGGCCCATTTCAAAACGTCCATTCTTAAGTAAGGCACTAGAGAAATGTGTTTACCACCAGATCTTGGTTTTAATGGATGAGAATACCATTTTTGAGACTTTCCAGTCTGGCTTCAGAGCTCTACACAGCACGGAGACTGCACTGGTTAGAGTGCTCAATGACATTTATCTAGTGACTGATAGCGGTAATTCTGTGTTGTTACTTCTGCTGGACCTCACGGCTACCTTTGACACGATAGATCATGAAGTGCTGCTTCACCGTCTACATCATTATGTCGGGATTTCAGGGTTAGCCCTAGAGTGGTTTAGATCATAGCTGACAAATAGAAAAATGTGTGTTAGGATGGGAAGTTATTCCTCAGAGTACTCTGATCTACCCTGGGGGGGTACCACACGGCTCGATATTGGGACCTCTGTTGTTTTCTGTTTACATTCTGCCCTTAGGTGACATCTGTCGTGAGCTTGGAGTTCAATTCCACCTATATGCTGACGATTGTCAGCTGTACCTGCCTCTGAACACGTCAAGTGGTCTCTCTATTTCTATTCTTACTAACTGTTTGAGGGAGATCAAGACCTGGATAAGTGAACATTTTCTGAGCCTAAATGATCACATAACAGAGGCTATATTATTTGCTCCAATCATACATTGTGACTCTTCCCTAACTGACTGTGCATTCAATGGCCAGCTGACTACATCAGTGACTAATCTTGGTGTTAAACTGGATAGCGCCCTTAGTTTTGACACCCACATCAATGGCATGATCTCCACCTCCTTTTTCCACCTTCGTCAGCTGGCAAAGATCAAACCATTTTTGTCGCGTCATGATCTTGAGACGGTAGTCCATGCTTCTATTGCGGTGCAATTGGACTACTGTAACTCTGTTTTATTCGGTGTGAGCAAGGGCTCAATAGCCAGGTTGTAAATGGTGCAGAATGCTGCTGCCAGATTTTTAGAGGGCAGGCGCAAGTATGACCACATTACTCCTGTCCTGGCTGCCCTTCATTGGCTGCCCATTGATGTAAGGATTCGTTTTAAAATACTCTTATTGGTCTTTAAAACATTAAATGGTTTGGCCCCTCCTTACTTGGTGTCACTACTTCAACCGTACACCCTTGCACGGTCACTCCGCTCGGAGAACCTCATGCTTCTCTCGGTCCCAAGAATGTGCCTAGACATGTAGTGATAGGGCCTTTGCTGTGGCAGGTCCTAAGGTTTGGAACGAGCTTCCTCTCAGCATAACGCCAGGGACACACCGGCCGCGGAAGCGCAGAGAAGCGAATCGCTCACGAAATTCGGCCGCTGCTCGCTGCTCCTTAGTTCAGAACACACGCGCCCCAGTCGAGGCGCGCCTCGGCTCAGCTGTAGTTTTTCTTTTAAACACTTGGTGTCCTCCATTTCCTCTCTGCCTTTTCTCAGCTCTTTTCCTCTACGTTTGAGTGTTTGTACATGTGTGCGTGTGTGTGTGTGTGTGTGTGTGTGTGTGTGAACCTATGGTATGAGTTGTTTCTGCCAGTTGAATCTCTTGGAACCCGCTCCAGTTCTGCAGCTGTATCCTAGCAGTTTCTTCTGAAATGGGTACGTAAATAAACGTTTTTCGGGGATCGTACAGCTCCTTGTGTTTCTCAACTTCCATAATTAATTTAAAGTCATCCATCCTAACTGCTTGCCTCAGACTTTCTGCCTCTCTGTCCTGTTTGCTCCGGTGAAAAGACACCCCAAACCACACCCCCTTCACGTGGTCACACACGCACACAAGTTCGATGTGTGTGTATGTGTGTGTGCGTGTTTGTGTGGTTTTTCTGCAGTGTCTGATTACGAACACATTTGACTATTGCAGAATTTTATTTTGAAATGCTTTATTTTGTTAACTTTACCGGCCTGCCTCTTATGTCTAGGTTTGACTTCCTGCCAGAATTGACGCGATTCACCCGCGGCTCGCGAAAAAAATAGAGCCGACACCGAAATGATTGCTGCACGGCGCGGGCTGGAGCGCCGGCACGAGGCAATTCGCAGCGCTTCAGCGGCCCATGTGGTCTATAGAATAGCTTAAAGCCGGGCGTACACTGTGCGACTTTTTCACTTTTTTGAGCCGATTTTCCAGTCGTGCGAGAATCCACGACATCGGGGCGAGTTTTGCGCCGAGCGGTCGTGTAGTGTACACGGGGTTACGAGAGGCGATTAACACCACGTGACCAGCTGCCGATCAGCAATCGTGAGGTCGCACAGACTTCTGGCATGTTTAATATTTCGCTCGTCCCTCGTGAGGGTATCGCACTGTTGAAGCGGTGCTGCGAGCAGCTGCGACCCAAAATGTATCAGAACCGCTCACGGCGCATCAACGCAGCTCGCTCGCTATTTCCCTAAAAACACGCTGTTCATTTTTGTTTCTACACGTTTTTTTACTCACAAAGATTGTCAAGAAAGCGTGTTTGTCGTGTTCATGTCAAATTAAACTGATCACAAAACACAAATTTACTTTCTTTATTTTGTTTTCCTCATCCAACCCCCATAAATCCCTGTGTGTCCTCCTGCAGCGCTCCCGAAGGACAACAGGCAAAACAAGACAAAAAAGTCTGACGTGTTGAGTAAAAACTGCTATTTTTAGCATATTTTTAGGGCCGACGTGTTGCTACCAGACGTACAGTGTGAGCAGTCAGGTCGCATGCTAGAACTGGGTCGTGCAGTGTGAGCACATGACTCGTGAGATCTGCTCTGCGAGGAAGTCGTACAGTTTGAGCTGAAGCTGAACGCTGCGAGTGAAAAAGTCGCACAGTGTACGCCCGGCTTAACAAGGGCGCCGAATGAAGGCGGTCCCATTTTCGCGGCGCTTCTGCGGCCAGTGTGTCTCCGGCGTAAGGACCTCCACTTCTGTTGCGGTTTTTAAGGCAAGGCTAAAAATCTACTTTTATGATCTGTCTTTTAATCTTTTGAACTAGTCTTATTGTTTTACTTACAGCAATCTGTGTACTCACTGTATTTTTTATCTGTATCTTGTGATACAATGTTTTTATTTTCTGGACTTAATGTTTTATGTTTTTACTTGATCAGTGTAGCGCCTTGGTGGCATCTTTTTGCCTGTAAGGCACGATTTACAAATAAAGTTAAAGTTGAGTTGAGGGGAGTTATCGCTTCAGCCTCACGGGCTCAAGGGCACTTGTATTGGGGCCAGACAGAGATCATTTCCTCTCTGTCTTAAAGTTCAGTTGGTCCTCAACCCCTCTAAATCCAATAATGGCGTAATTAATCAATCCCATCCCGCGCTGACCCGTCAACTTGCTCCTTGATCGAATCAACCTTCTGTGCCAGAGTCTGAATCTCAGCCAAAGTTCCAAGCTTACGACTCATCTCGACAATTATATGAGTTTGTGCATTCACAGCGTGGTGTAATCCATCCCTGAGCTCCAGGATTGAGCCAATAGTTCTCGACAGCTCATTAATTTTCTGGTAAGCCAGATAACCACACAGGCCAAAAAGCAGGAAACCTGACACCAACACAACAAATATCCAGACGTCTTCAGAATCCTCTACAGACAGTTGGGAGAGGCAGATCAGGTTCCACTGTTTCCAGGAGTCCATGGTATGCCCAACTGGCTCTGTCCCAGAGGGGTACCCGGGAGCTCCTTCTCCCGTTCTCATCGTTGAAAAAAATCTTGTCAATCGCGTTGAGAGACCAACTGACCAGGTCCATGTTTAATCATTTCCAGTTTACAGAAAAAATGCAGAAGCGCCGTGCACCCAAAGACAGACAAAGAGCCTTGGGATAAGATAGGGAGGAGAGGAGGAAAAAAGCGTCTGTACTCTCCAAGAGCCGGAAGAAGACGTCATCAGCAGGCGCAGGATCCCAAGCAGATCCAGAAACTACGGCACCACTAAACTAGCATCAGCGTTGGATTCTCTCGATAGAATTAACCATCACAGTCGGAGGAGTCACACTGAGGTTGCTATTAAACTATGATGTAAAACTACCCTGAAATGTTTGTATGTACTGCCCCCTAGTGCCAGGAAACTACACAGTGCCACGTTCAAAAAGAAAAACAGGACAGGTAACATTTTTTTAAAATATGCAAGTTGTGTTTTGTTTTTTAAATTTAGAGAATATTATTTTGAGGCTGATATGAAATAGATTTGTTTTGTTTCTCATGCACCTGCACCAGACTAGACTACAGGTGTGTACTTAACCATAACCTGCGTGTACCGTTACACCCCTTCTTACATCACAACATGCCCTTTTCTAATCAAACTCTAGTTTTTGTTCATAATTGAAGAAGTCACCTTAAAAGCGTGAGGAGTACTTACGACTGACAGGCGAAGGCCATCCCACAGATGGGGAAACAGCGAAACACACCCTCCCAGCGCACCACATTGACCTGCCCTAGCCACCAGCCGCTGAGCAGCCCGTGTTTGAACGAGGACAGCACCATCTGAGGGGAAGGAGGCGGGGAGGAGGAGGGGAAGTTACAGCCCAAACCAAATGAACACAGGTGGAGAGGGAGGACACGGACAGCAGAATAAGAGGAGGTGAAGGCGGGGAGGCTGGATCCATGTCGACAGCTCGCACATTTTGATAGTAATGAGTGAAGGAAAGAAAACAAATAAGAGAAAATGAAAAAAGTGGAATAAAAGAAACTGTATGCTGGACGGAAAACCCTGTTTCACTGGATATATAGTTACGCTGAGTAAACAAGTGTGGACGGAATACTCTAGAGAAACCCAGCAGGTTTTTCGCCAGCATGCATTTCCTCCGTCTTGCTCCTTTCACTGCCTGATAAACACCTCCACACCGAGCTAGCTCATTCTGGGTCGCTGGATGGAGGGCAGCAAAGTTATGTTTAGTTCACCATGTTTAACGCCTCTGCCTTGTTACTACTGCCACCAAAGACACACACACACACACACACCCCCAGATGAGTCAAACCAGAACTGAAGGGGAACAATGCGGATGAGGAAAGTGAACAAAGGCATGAGGAGGGTTTACGGAGTGTAAAGTTGCAGGGGGAAACCCACTGGGCTTCCTTCACTCTCCACCCCTCCCCCACTGCCCTACAGTGGTGATTGTTGAGGGGTTTTACTTACGGGTGACAGCAGAAGGTTGTGGCGATAATGGGCAGGCACTGAATGACGCCCTTGAAGCGCCACAGGTGCACCTGCTTCACCCAGGAGCCCGAGATTAAGCCGTAGCGCAGAGACGACAACACTATCTACAGCACCAGAAGCGGGGGGGGGGGGGGGGGGGGTGTACACGTAAAGGTGCAGAGGGTGAGACGGGGAAGACAGGACAAGGAAGAAAGGAGAGGGAAACAATGAGGTTGTATACGAAAGAGTGAGAAAAGAGGGGAATGGTTAGGGGCAGGATGGAAGAAGGGAGGGAAGGAGATACATTATTTGTTAGAAGGGTGAGAGGTTCTGGCCGGGTCAGGCCTGGGTCTAGCGCCGGACACACCACACCAGGGTTGTAGGTTATCAACATGCTACACCACTCAGAGAGAACATGGCTTGGAAGCAGCACTGAGGTTCAGTAAAAACAAGGGTTGTAAACATCACGTGTGTGTACGCTTAAAGAGTAAACAAGCTAAACCACATGGGCCAGAAAACTGCTGCTGAACTCTCAGGGTCCAGACCGGTCCAGACCAGTGCAGGCCGGCTGAACTGTTTAAAGCAACACCACATCATCTATTTTAGACTCACAGTCATGTTTCTTCTTTTCTTATTGAATTTGCATCAAGTCTTCTTCTCACTTCTCCGATGAAGTAAACTCACACCCCATTCTCAACCAGCCAGCATCTCCTTGTATGAGGTGGGCCGAATAGCTGAATCTGGCATCATGGCAGACGCGTCTCAGGCAGGACAATCATGAACCACGTAGGACAATGCCTTTAAACGCTGCCAGTTAGTATCTGTTTAATAGGGAGTGTTATTGCGGCTATTTGACATTTACATATTATATTTTATTGGAATGATCAAACTCTGCTCAGAAAAAATTCTTAAACTGACAGAATTGATCAGAAATGATCAGGAATCATCAAATAATTCTGAATTATCCTGACACACCAGAAGAAATTAGGTAATATTCCAAAATACCGTAATGAAGTGTTTATAATTGCTGCTGCCGTTAGACACACGTAGGTAGCCTGATTAAATGTTTAGGTAGTTAGTGAGAGCTAACACAGCTGCTGCAGCACGGCCCCAGCTGTGTGTTGGACTACTGTTATTAACCACTGTTAAGAGCAAATGTCATGTCTTCTGGTGCTTCAGTGCTGCTCAAACATACAATAACAAATGTTCTTCCTTACGTTTGAATGATAGCATCCTGGTGCCCAGATCAATCGAAATGGTAAAAATGCTTGAATGCTCTTTGCTCAGACACCATTTCTTATGAATCACTGACAAAATGTGTGTGAAACTGTTAACAGTCCAGTTGATAGTTTTCAAGACATTTCTCTGTGGCAAGATTTTTGCATGTTTAGGCGGGAAACAGCCGCGGCCGCACGACGACTGGCTGCTGGGCCGCACCGCTGCTCAGTGAGACTGTAGGAAGCTGTGTGCTTCATCTCAGAGTCTCCTCACCGCTCACGGCCGCCACACACTCAGAGACATCTGAGTGTGAACCACAGACCGGACTGGGTCAGATATGAAAATGATAACATACAGCTGTCATGGCCCCTCTAAACTGGCTCCCAATTGATTTTAGGATCTAATTTAAGGCGCTACTTTTTGTTTCTACGTCTCCAGAGAACAGCTCCTGCTTATTTATCTGACCATGTGGTACGGTGGCCACCTGCTTGTGAGCTTTGGTCACTGCTGGTACTTCCACAGGTGAGATATGGTGAGGGTAGAGTGGGGCTTCGCAATATGGCCTAAAATCAACATCACAATACATCGAGGAAGTCACTTCAATAACGATAAATGGCTGATAACTACAGGTATGTGCAGAAACAAGGTGTCCAATAAATGGTGGACGCCTTGTGAATCACATTGAGTTGCTTTTTCACGTGACTCGAGATGGAACAGCTTCTTAATGGGACAAGAATATCGCCAACCTGCACACATGCGTATTTTAACTTTTTTTTATTATTGAATTGACTGCCAAGCCCTAGGGTAGAGCCTTTGCATTTGGGGCCCCGAAGCTGTGAAATGAGCTTCCTTTGGACGTGAAGTGAAAACAGAAACACGTCTTTATACCACTGCCTTTCCTGGTAGCTAGTTGTTTTTAGCTTTTTAGTCGTTGCCTTTCAAATATCCTTTTAACAGCAGTTTTTTATATATATATATATATATATATTTAACATGGATGTTACAATTAAAATGAGAATCATCAGCAGCAGTTTTCTGTTTCAGGTGATTTAGGGCGGATTTGCTCTTTAAAAAGAGGAGCAAGACTTCTTTGTGTTGGTAAGTAAACAGACGGGCACAGCAACAATTAGCACAATTCAACAAAACAGCACTGGTCAGAAATATAACTGTAGAGGAGCTGAACTGTAAATAACATCAATCAGTAGTAAAACGAATGCTTCACACGGTTTTAGTTATAAAAGTTAAAAGCTTTAGTGCATGGGTGTTTAAACGACCACAAACACTGGTAATCAGCTGCACTAATAAAGATTCACTTGGTTCCATATGAAGCTTCTTTTTAAACCTCTGCTTAGGTTAGTTCTCACTCCACATTAAAGGGATATTCCACCTCTAGGTGAAAATGTGTCTGTTTCCATATTCCCCAGAGAGAGAGAAGTGAGAAAAAAGCATTTTGTAACCAGCGCAGTCATTCTCCTGGTCTGGCAGCCGTCCGTCCGCTTTAGCTTTTTATGTGCAAAAGTGATTAAAGCGACTCAATGATGACACCAATTATTCCTGGTGAGCTCAATAATCATATCGACTGCAAATGAAAAGTAAGAAGTAACACGGAGGATTTGCAGGCGCTGATTTAGACTTGGGACTACATTACGACAAAGCACCGTTGTAACCCGCCGCTGCATGGCACACGGCTATAACACAGCGGCTCTGTGCCAGAATACGCTGATCTTTATTAGTGCAAACTTGAACCTTTTTAACCAGCTTTGGGTTTTATTTAGCGTTTTGAAAACGTAATTAATAATTTTTTATATTTTCTTCTGATCAACGCCTGTTAAAACCAAAGTACTCTATGCTACAGCTCATCCACACACACACCAGTATGGGACGTGCTGGGCTCACCGTGAACATGAAGAGGGTGTAGAAGATGAGAGCCATGGCTGAGAAGGACTGGATGGAGGACATCATGTTCCTCTGCAGACTCAGGGGCAGAACGATGAACAGCGACACGGCGATCAGCAGCAGCACACGGAAACTACCGGTCACCTTCAGAGGAGAGCAGGAGGGACACGAACGTACACCTGGATCTGATCCGTGATAGCAAATGTGCAGATGTGCGAAAGAGCTGAAGTCCAACCTGTAAACCCATCAGCTGAGCAAAGAAATTTGAGCCCAGGTCAGCGATGACAACGTAGAAGGCGATACACGTCCCCAGCATCAAGCCGATCATACTGTAGGGACAGAGGACGTATTCAGCTGATGCATAATAAATACTCCAGCTCCCTCACATATAGATTACGAACATGCAGGAAATAAACTTGCTGTGTTCTCAGTATGGATGTTGAAACGGGAAGGGTCATTAAAGAAGCATACCTGGTTTCCACCAGAGTTTTTCCTACTTTTCCATAAGCATGGAAAGCTGCAGAGAGGGAACAGGAACCAGAGTGACGATTACATAAACAGCTGAGAACACGTCACCAGCATAGCTGTTTATTTAACTTCTGTTTTGTGACAAAGTAAAAGCTGCTTTACACACCCAGTCCAGCGTAGGTCCTTCGTTTAGTGGTGCTGGCTGTGTTCACCAGGAACATGCAAGACTTGTGGGTCATCCAGGAGCAGAAGAACAGCAGGAAGGTGCCCAGCACTATTCCACACTGAGAAAAAACAGAGGCAGAGGTCATCACACCAACACCCATGAGCTGTTTCAAACTGGTGACCAGATCAAATACAACCACTGCTCATTTTATACCATTACATCAACAAAAGAGCAAAACGTGATGCTCAGCTTTGTAATGATTCCTAAAGTTAAAGCACCACACAAAATATAAAACACCTTCCAGCTCTGAGTGGCATTTACAGCTCAACCTGCAGAGTGATTCAGGTGTAATAATGAGAGATACGCCTAAATAGCAGTATTTTGCATGACAGCAGATGTTTATTATTCTCATTAAAATCTGTTTGCTCTCCTTTGTTTTGTTAAAATATAGTTTTAATTCTTTCTAAAGAACTATTGTCTTTGTCCTGATCTCAAAGTGTACAATCTGTGGCTCCTGTAGCACCACAGATCTATCCAGTCATTCTGCTTTTTCTGCTAGATGTAGGCGTTTCTGATCACCCGTAAGGCCCCTGTAACTCTGATCATGTCTGCACGTCCTGGTTTCCTGATCTGACTGGATCCAGCTGTTTGTGTCAGTGGTGTAAACATTCTGAGCTGTAGTGTGAATACAGGTCGGCTCTCCCGAGTGCATGCTGTATTTTTATAGTTCATGGAGCACAAACCCATCCTGTAACTGAGCAGGATGTAGTTATAACGTGTAATTGGGACTCAGCCCACCTGTTTGAAGCAGAAGGGCATGGTGAGCACACTGACTCCAACGATGCTGTTCACCACGTTCATGATTAGGCCCGAGTTAGACGCTGTCATCTTCAGCTGCTGGGTGACCGTTCTTACTCAGGAACAAGGAAAACCCGAGCCAGACTGGTCGGGGACAGCAGCAGCGGAGGTTGCTCGCGGTCTGCTTCACAGCGACGGCCGAGGGTTTGTTGTTCTGGCTGAGAGGTAATCGGTGACGTGGCGCTCTGAGAGGAAACAGAAATACAGCTACGTTTACCGCACTTTCATCTCTAGTTCCGCTTCAACACAGCCTCCCGTCAAACGTTACTTTAGTGTAATAAAATGCTAACAGAAGAATAATAAACTATGAAATAACCATTAATATTGCTGCTAACTTACCGCCCTCCACCTCGCTGTCCTGCTACGTTATCATCGGTAATCCCGCGAGCACAAGCAAGCGTCGTTTAGAAATGGCTTTTTGTTTGTGTAAAAGCAGAAGGTAAAAGGAAAAATGTGTTCATGGGAAAATAAAAACAAATCCTGGTGAGCTGTTTTCCAGCACGCGTATCCAGGAAGTGCAGCTTGTAGACGAGTGGGGAGGGACGAGAAGACAAGCAAGCGTGTTGCTTTCAGGGCCGCTGAAATACTCGCGCGCCCCCTAACGGCCTCATAGTGTTTTACACCAGACACACTGCTGCTGTTGCTGTTGGACAAATCTCAGCTCTCTCTAACTGTTGTTCTCTACTTCATCCTGATTGCAGGCTGTTTCTCAACTTCTGCTGCTCAGATTCCAACATCTCATCCCCAGGGGGAGTCCCACATCATATCTATATAAATATACATGACCAGAAGGGCATACATCACCCTGCTTCTCCTCCAGCTTCACTGGCTGCCAGTCAACTTCAGGGTTCATTTCAAGATCCTGGTTCTGGTCTACAGGGCCTTACATGGACAAGCACCATCATACGTTGGTGATCTTCTCAGTCCCTACACCCCCAGTAGGTCCCTGAGGTCCAGTGACCAAAGCCTAGGGGGTGTGCAGCGCACCAGGCTAAAGACCAAAGGTTCCTGAAGCAGATCATGGCTGCTGTGGCCCCCAGACTCTGGAGTTCTCTCCCTCCCTGAGCCTGAGATCAGTGGACTCAGTGGTCTCCTTTAAAAAGCAGCACCGCCCTCTCCTCATTCTGCTCTTTCTACCATTGCGGCCTTTCCCAGAATCCACTGATTACTTTTTTTAAATTCATTTTCTCTTTCTATCTCTTCACAATTTGTATGTTTCCATGTTTTATTTATTTCTTAACAAATCTTTTAAATTTTAAAAAATTTTGTGCATGAGAGGCACTTGTTTCTTCTTCTTCTTCTTGTTTCTTCTTCTTTATATTGATTTTTTGTGACCTGCTGGAAATGCCAAACCCTTATTTTCTAAAGCACAAGAACAACTGACTTGATCTCATGCAACTCAATGCCAACAGCATGCCGGTGCATCAGAGCAAATCTAATATAATAAATGAGATGTGCTTTTGAGATGTTAGCGATTTTACATTTGAGGATATTTTCTTGCAAGTGCTTTGGTAACCTTCCCCCTGAGGGACCTTCACTTGTAAAAGAACATTTTAACAGTGTTATATTTACTTAACTAAAGCACTGACAGACCTGCTCAAATCCTGTTTTTCCAGAGGCCCGAGATATCCCTTTCAGGAAAAAGGAAACAAGCTCCAGAAAAAGACCAAACGTGGATGACGTGGGAAAACAGCCTTACACCTGAAACGGTCTCTGCACTGACCCGGTTGGTTTCCGTTTGGAAAAGAGCCTGCCTGGTGCCCTCTGTGATATTGTGTCATTTGACCAGGAAAGCGAGGGGGTATGGGATGTAGGGGGGTGTTGCCCCGAGAGGGATGTGATGGAGGGAGGCAGAAGGGGAATTCTGAACTGAAGAGGGCCATGTGTGTATTTCAGACATTTTTTTTACTTTAACCTTTTAATTATTGTGACTTTTTCCCTCTGAAAATCATGTTTGACATCTATCCTCCCAGTTGAATGATGTTCCTTATCTTATGTGTGCATATGCATGACTGTGTGTGCATGTGTGTGATCAGAAAGGTTAAGACAGGAAAGCCCTGGCCATTGTGCACCGGTGACCCCTCAAAATCAATGTGACAGAGCGGCTGATTGGCTGGAGGGTCCTGTCTCTCTGCACATAATCCCTCAAGGCCTCAGCTTGTCCTGATGTGTGTGTGTGTGTGTGTGTGTGTGTGTGTGTGTGTGTGTGTGTGTGTGTGTGTGTGTGTGTGTGTGTGTGTGTGTGTGTGTGTGTGTGTGTGTGTGTGTGTGTGTGTGTGTGTGTGTGTGTGTGTGTGTGTGTGTGCTTGTGTCTTTCTGCACCTAATCCATCCAGATTGACCTCCGGCCGTGGGACGGGGTATTAGTGCAGTTACAGGGGGTCAGGACCGCTTGTGTGTGTGTGAGCTCGAGTGTGAGCACTACTCCACAGTAGTCCAATTAGGCTGCAGAGTGCCCCTGTGTTTTTGACGAGGCTCGGTTTTTGGTGGAGTTGGGTTTAGGGGGCCAAGGACGAGCCGGGTGAGCAGGAAGGGGGACCAATTTCAGGGCAGATTTGGACGGATAACCCAGTTGGGGAGAAATTGGCATCTGGATTTGACCTCAAACCCTCAGTGTGACCTCTGGGTCACTCGGGAGTCGCAGGGCACAAAGAGGAGCGCTGACCCTGCAGAGGTCAAGCATGCGGGCGGCTGAAAGGACGCCTTTGTGGGGCCTGGCGTGCTCAGGATTTCCCATGAGCACCAGGGGGACTTTCGTCTGCCCAGGAAGCTGAAGCAGAGACTGGGCCAGACAAGGTGTGTGACGATGGAAACCATAATTGTGTTGTGTTTATATTTCTGCTTGTTTGATTATCACCGACTAAAGATGGACTGTGATTGTATTAACCCCCAAATGACTTGGTGTTAGTTTGGTTTTGTGTATTTTCTTCTTTCAGAGCCCTCAGTCAGGCCAGGAGGCCTCGTGTTTGGATGTAAAAAAAAAAAAAAAATTAAGAATTATTCCAGCTTTTCCCCTTTTTTTTATGTCTGAAAGTTTTTGAGACATGTCATTTTTTACATGTGTTTGTGTTTGGGTCAGGAAAAGATGCGCAGCTCCGCTTTTGGGGTATGCCTGCGGTTCCTGCTTGTGTACGTCTGTTAGCGCCTCCTTAATGAGCACATGCACGTTCCCTCCGGTCCTGTGTGTGGCCCTCGGAGAGGCAGAGCGAAGCCCTCTGCTCCAGTAATCACATTTAATTACGCAGCAGCATTAGACGGCCCATGAATGGGTTTTTTAGGCAGGCCTCTCGCTCAGAAATGGGCTGCATCCAGCTGAACATTGCCCACCTTTGTCTTGCCTATCCCACTATATTCTATTAAGACTTTGTCATTTGACCATCATCAAAGCAGCACGGCCCAGCACTAACAACCACTGGGACTAATGCTACACATTAAAAATGTGAAGGTAAAGGCAACAATAGACGTTTTCTTGGCTGAACAGCCAGCGTCTGCCCCATTAATGAAGCAAATGGACCACACATTAGACCCCCATCCACAATTACATTGCACCTAACATTGCAGATAAAGGATGTTTAGTCTCAGGGAAAATCCTCCAGCTCTCCATATTCTAAGGGTGCTTCTTTTAGAGGATTCTTACACTGCAACAAAACCTCTAAAACGTTTTTCTTGTTGTTGTTGGATGACGTTTTGCAGCCTGGGAGAAGTAGGCCTTTCAGTGACAATCTCAACACCAGTCATGATGTTTGCATTGTGCTACAAGGAATTTTAGAAAATGTCGGAGGGACCGGTGGCGCCAGTGCTCGGCAGCCTCGCCTTTGTCAGTGCGCCCCAGGGCAGCTGTGGCTACATTGTAGCTCATCCCCACCAGTGTGTGAATGTGTGTGTGAATGGGTGAATGACTGATTGTGTTGTAAAGCGCCTTGAGGGGTTCTAGGACTCTAGAAGGTGCTATTTCAAATACAGGCCATTTACCATTTTCCATTTAAAAGAAATGTGAGAATGACTTCTTTAAAGCTCCAAATTGCAGCAAAAGACAAAATAAAGTACAAAGAAATGTTAAAGCTGCAGCCAGTGGCTCATCAGGGTCACCACAGTAGCACGGTCGTGTCACTTCCTGACAACACAAAGTAAGCCTCTAACTTACACTGTGCAAAAACTATCGTTTGTAATAAATAACTGTCTCACCCATGAGCAGTTCTCTGATCATTAACATCTGCGTTTTTCTGCAAACTCCACCTTATGTAATGCTACTAAAGTCAGAGCTCGCTGATCCTGACTGTTTTCCAGAGCTGCAGCAGAAGAGGCAAATAAAGCTCACGCTAAGAATAGAGAATTAAAAAATAGTTACACCTGAAATTGTCACACAAGCACATTTATTAACACATTAACTATTTATTTATTTATTTATTTATTTATTTATTTATCAGTTATGTTTATTTTCCAGCGCATGCTGCTTTTTATTCTCCCAGGAATTTTGCAGGAAAGAAGCAACAGTGGGAATTTTAAAACACTTTCCATTCTTGCAAAGTTTCCAGCAAACTACGTAACGCTAATAATCTCCTCGTCACTTTCAATGTTTGCTTTCAAATCCTCTCTCTTGACTGGAAATGAAACTTTTTCCGTACATCAGAGGCGCATTTAGAGAGAGCCCAAAAGGCTGTAAACTCAGTGTTTTCATAAGGCCAGACTCATAAAGAGAAGAGGTGACAGAGCAGCACTGATGCCCGACACACACACACACACACACACACACACACACATACACACACACACACACACACACACACAGACACACACACACACACGCACACATGCGCGCACACACACACACACACACACACACACACACACACGCACACACGCGCACACACACACGCACACATGCGCACACACACACACACACACACACACACACACACACACACACACACACACACACACACACACACACACACACACACACACATCACTGCAGCAATCACACAAGCACACACTCATACAGTATGTAATGTGTAACACCAACGCTCCTACATGTGTGTGCATTAACACACATGGGGGGGGGGGGGTGAATGGTACGTTTGACTGGAACAGAATGACTGCAGGGATTCATGCTGGGTTTGCTCCATTAAAGCCGCTGTGAGGCTCTGCTGTGTGTGAGGGTGCTGACGTCCTCTGCCCACCTCGGTGATCTACGGCCTGTGTGTTCACGCAAAAATTCTCTACCTGTTCCCGGTGATCTACAGCTCCAGGGGACGGTTTATGTACCCAACATTTGTGTGCATTTGTGTGCGTTTAAATCAACGCTTGCGAGTGAGCGTGTCCACGTGCTGCTGCATGCTCCACAGACTCAAAAGGCTTCAGCACACGGAGGGGAGGGAAATTCCTCCAAACAGGGCGGCTGCAAAAAATCTGCAGCAAAGCTCGGTGATAATTTACAGTCCGAGTAGGGCCGCAACCGAAGGGGACTCGGTGAAAGGGTGGAAACGGGACAGCCCATATATCTCCCTGTAATTGACAGGGTTTTGGGCCCACTGCTGAGCTCAGAGCCAGGAGAGACGGAGTTCCTCCTCGCATTCCCCCACAGACTCGGCTCAACCTGAAAAAGGCTTCTCTTTTTGAAAAGCAGCTTTATGTGGCTCTGTGGTGCCAGCAGCATCATTAGGATTTTAGGAGTGGTACTTAGCACATGAACAACTGGGCCCTTAGTCAAAGAATATTAAGATTCTGCAGCTTTTATTGCTTTGCTGATTTATTGCATCAAAGATTGAACGGACAGGAACCAGAACATCCAAAAAAATGCTGCAAAAGCGTTAAAGAAGCATGAAAGGAAACCAGGACTTACAGTTTAGAGCTGGAAGTAGCAGAAGAGGATGGATCTAATCAGCTACAGCCTACGCAAATCTCATAAACACACACACACACACACACACACACACACACACACACACACACACACACACACACACACACACACACACACACACACACACACACACACACACACACACACACATGTAGGAATGTTGTCTCTGTAACAAATATAAAAACTTTCATTCATGTTTCTTCCTTTTTTCCAGCATTAACTCTCCTAATCAATCATAGTTTACCACATTCCCCCTAATTCCCAATTTTCCTTTAACGCCCCCCCCCCCCCCCTTCCTGTTCACATGCCTTCCCCGCCTCTGCTTGTTCTCTCCTTCCTCCTCCTTTTCTTCTACTCTCATCGAAATTCAGCTGTGTAATTCCCTCTCCGAGGACACCATTGATCTCTCGCTCTCTCTTTCTCTCTCACCCTCCCTCTCTCCCTTTTCCTGCAGAAGCACCGGGCGGGTGAAGCTGGGAGTTTTTAACGTCAGAGAGAGGAGAGGAATGACTGGAGGGAACAAGAGGAAGCAATGGGAGAAAAGAGGGAAAGAAGTGGAGTAAAGGGGGGGGGGCGAGCCAAACTCACCCCCGAGTCTTGCTATAGTTGTTGGAGAAGAAAAGACACGGGCTTTCCTTGTGATTGCATCTTCCGCCCCTCTGTTTGAAGCCCAGATAGACAAGAGAGCAGCTATTTACTGGAGCCCACACATAATGGCCACTTTTATTTACTTTCATCCATTTAGCCTCTGCCAAGGACTCTCCAGAATGTGGGCCAAAAACAGAAACCCTAGGTGTTTCAGAAAGTACCAAACTCCCTCCTCCTCCTCCTCCTCCTCCTCCTCCTCCTCTTCCTCCTCCTCCTCCTCCTCCTCATCCTCCTTCTCCTGCTCTAGTGCATTTTTATTTGCAGATATCTAACTCCCACCCTCCCAACAAAACAAAAATCTGTATCCTCGAATCAACACGTGGGCTTATTTATATGTGACCTGCCCTCAAACCTCCTTCAGGCTGGACACACACACACACACACACACACACACACACACACACACACACATCCACACACACACGCACGCACGCACACACACACACACACACAAACACACACACACACACATCCACACACACACACACACACACAGAACCACGGTTTGACATTAGAAAGGTCAGTGGTGTCATTCAGGCAGTGACGGGGCCAACCCCATGTCCCAAGGCCAGCTTGATAAACCCGAGCACTCTCCTCTCCTCTCCTCTCCTCTCCTCTCCTCTCCTCTCCTCTCCTCTCCTCTCCTCTGACCTTTAAAGGAGTCTCATAACTACCAGACCTCACCAGGAACAGCTCCCCTCTCCAGAATGTCACCTGTGACTACTAGCCAGAGTCATCCTTTCAGCAGCATTGATTAAGCAGGTTAGGGTTATCTCTAATGTTTGCATTTGAATTTTAAAGCCTGTATAACATTGTGATTTAAGGGCTGTTTGTTATTTTTCTTTCAAAGATAATCAGTGTTTTAATTATGGTTCACACATGGAAGGAATAAAACAACAAAATCTGTCTTTTTATTTCATCTGCAAGGATTTAGGACATTTGTCTAAATTGTGACACCACAAAGACAGGCAGGAAATAGGAATTTTAGGATAAATGATGAGTGAAGTTCCACATGGTCGTTACTAAATATAAGTTTTTTAAGTAATTAAGACTGTAAATAACATTTGTGAAATATTGCTGTGATTAACTGAAAAGTTCATTGCTAATTTAATTTAATAATTACCTCCTGAAATATTTTATCTAGGTCGAATGAATAACATAAATGTCAAAACTTTTATTTTATTTTTAATTTACGCTTGTGGACAGAAAACCACCTAAAACTGGTTTAAACAAGTGCTTGTAGTTTGGTTTTATTTAAGATGTATTTAGAATTTACTCTTTACCCTGAAACTAAGAAAACTAAATAAAAACTTTCCTTTTCGTGTTTCGGTGCAACAACAACAACAACAACAACAACAACAACAACAACACTGTTAACTTCTGTGATATTTAACTGACGTTTGCTCAAGGCTTTGGTAAGATACACCACAGCAGCCTGGCTTTTGTCTGGATGTAACAGGAGACGTCTCCGTTTTTGGGTCACACTATCACTTCTCTGTATCTTGTGGACTCATCAGACGTTCCACCTTGTGAAACTGCATCTGGTGTGTGACCGATCATCTGGTTCTCGCTGCAAAAAGAGGAGCCATTTTCTCTCAAATGAAGCTCACAAGGGGCCGATCACAAGACAGAGCTGTGTGTGTGTGTGTGTGTGTGTGTGTGTGTGTGTGTGTGTGTGTGTGTGTGTGTGTGTGTGTGTGCGTGTGTGCTGACAGTATGCTGACGGATGCCCCCTCTTGCCTTGTACTTGTGCCTTTAGTTAGGGGCCGCCTGCGTTCAGAAACAAATAAGCTGCCACATAAAAATCATCCTTCATTTCTTCTCAAGTCAATCAGCAATCAAACACAGACACACACACACACACACACACACATCTGTAAGGGATTTGTACAGTGAGATGATGGCCAATGATAAATAATGTGAACATTTGAAACTCCTTCTGGCCTCCCTCTGTGTGACCCTGAGCCGGGTCAGAGGAGAGAGAGAGTCCCGGTCTTAAAGGAATACGCATGTTTTCTGCCCGTATTGGAAAATTACAAATCCCACAGGTGTTCTCAGTTCCAGCGATGTCCTCACCTCTGTGTCCCCTCTCTCAACCCTCACCGTTCCTCCCCAAGAGTCAAACATACCTTTGATCGGATCTCACCTGCTCCCATGGATCCTGGTTTGGTTAGGACGAGCTGCGGTTTGGTTCATGGCCAGTAGGGGAGGCTGTGGCTCACCCTTTAACACTCTCTCTCCCCCCACTGCTGGCCTCGCAGAACACAAAACCAGCTGATCCTGCTGCGATCAGAGGTCAGCAGGCAGCCAGGCATTCCAGCTGAGCTGATTCAGAATCTAACAGACAAAAACCTGCAGAAAGGTGTGTGAGTGTGTGTGTAGATAACGTGGCGGTTGAAGTTTACACCGACAGAGGATGTCTGTCCACCTCCTTCTCTGACCTCTGACCTCAAGCTCCTCCTCCTCCTCTCTTTGAGCTGCATATTTTTCCGTTGCCATGGCAACGGAGGTTCGTTTGAGACACTGACGAGATCATCTGTTATGTCACCTGACCTGACCCTGAACCACAAAGTTCTGGTGTGATGTCATCGCAGAAGAAGACAGTGATCAAGGGAAGCTCCATGTTGTGATGTGTGTCATTTTTTAGTTTTTGTATGTGTGTGTGGTGAACACGTGTGTTTTCTGTGTCTGCAGAAGAATTCAGACTCAGCCCCAAGTGTGTGTGTGTGTGTGTGTGTGTGAGCAGGTGAAGTTGTCCCCAAAAAGGGTTAGAGAAGGTGAGAGTGAATCACACTCACACACCTTCACATCTGGTTTGGTCATCGGTCCACTTCTTTAGCGCCCCTCCTCCGACTCAGACACACACACACACACACTCACCCCCATTAATTCTCGCCGTAGCGCTGCTTCTCACCCTTTTTTCTCTACTGCTGGCATGTGAGGATGATGAATGGGCTTTTCTGCACCGGAAGCCCACGTTAGAAACCTCCCCTGCCACTGTGGCCTTGCTTCTCACACACACATCCTAAACTCTAAATTTCTCCAGCCCTCTTTACGCTGTTATCCTTTTCTCCCCCGCTGACCTCACAGGCCTCCTTCCTTCCTGGTCGCCACATCTCTTCACCCTGCACACAAAATCCTGTTTGTGTGTGTGTGTGTGTGTGTGTGTGTGTGTGTGTGTGTGTGTGTGTGTGTGTGTGTGAAGTACAGAGAGTTCCTTGTCGATTAAACACACGCAGACACACACTTGCAGATCATGCCTGTCTTCTTTGTGTGTTTAGATGCTTTTAATTCACGTGAAAGGCAGAAAGTGAAACTAAAATCTTTTATTTTCCTTTATTTTGAAACAACAGACACCCCATGACATTAGCTCTTCATCAGCTTTGTAAATAATACATTTCATTTTTGCATTTTCAGCCATAAACAGGTGGATTTGCAGGTCTGAGATCAGCCAGAGGAAATAGAAGCACTTCACGTGAGCATTGGTTAAGCATCGCTGATATTGGGCTCTTATTTTAGAACATCCCTCTAGAATCAGATAAACTAAACAATTAGCTTTGTTTCCTCCCCAAACCACAGCCTGATGTAGGAGAAGGGGTGAAAAAAGAGAGAAAGAGACAAGTTTCATTTGCTGCTGAAACATTTGTAGTGGAATTAAACACACGGATGCCACAGGCAAAGTGACGGCTGGAATATATTAGAGCGGCACAGTGTTACACTAACCCTCCAGTATCTCACACCGCTCCAAGAGATTAATGGAATAAAGACGAGAGAGAGGGAGGATGGAGGGAGAGGGAAGGATTGAGCGTTCCTCTGTCTTTCTCAAGACACTCTAAAATCAATATTTAGCCATGATACACGGCTCTGGTCGGATTTTTTTTATTTTGGCTGCAGAGCTACTTCCAGACACACTCATCAAAATCTAAATATAAGGTCTCCTGTTTTGCAGGCGGACTGTAAACCTAATAGAAGACGTCTGTTTGAAAATGTAGTATTTGATTTGTTTATGAATCTGTTCCCCCACTCCACACACCTTTTGTTTCTTCTCTCCTTTTAAATGATGAACCTAAAGTGACGTCCCTGAAGCTTCGCTACGCTCTCCTGCAGCGTTAGTGAACCCTGCCCGCTCAGTCCCTCACCGTTTAACAGATGACAAATTTAAAAAAGACAAATATGATCTTTAGTAAAAAAAAAGGCTAAGTTTAGTTTTTGAATCTGAAGTGTGTATGAATGGATCTGAAAGATGTGTTTGATGTATTTCTACTCCAAGGGTGCAGAAGCTGGTATCTACGTGTGACACTGCTAAATATTTGCTGAATGTGAGTTTTGTGGTTTATTTATACACTCTGGAGATGAATTTGGCTAAAATACGCCACAAGAAATGATTCATTCACTTGTTGTAAACTCAGTGAATAAAAAAAATTATACAAAATATTTTTGTTAATTTTGAGCCAAATCAACCTGATATTTAAGCTGTCTGTGACGGTTTAACTGAGAAGTTAAACAATAATCAATTAAACAAGTTCTTTAATTTTCTAATTTAAATCTTTTATTTGAAAAAATAATAAAAATTGTATATTGTTTGTCATTTAACCTGGTGTAAAATATGTAAAAAGGTTTTTATAAATGTTATATAATTTGCTGTGAAATATGCTAGGTTATTAAATTATTTATTGATTAATCAAAATGCAGCTTCAACAAAAATGATCTTGATGTAAAATTTGACAATTTCATGTTTTTTTTTATGTTTTATTTTTTAAATAAACCGCCATCTTGTTTTTATCCATCCATCCATTGTCTGAACCCGCTTGTCCACGCAGGGTTGCGGGGGCGCTGGTGCCTATCTCCAGCGGTCAATGGGCAATCAGGCGGGGTACACCCTGGACAGAGAGCCAGTCCATCGCAGGGCAACACAGAGACACACAGGACAAACAGTCACACACACACACACACACACACACACCTAAGGACAATTTAGACAGACCAATCAACCTAACAGTCGTGTTTTTGGACTGTGGGAGGAAGCCGGAGTACCCGGAGAGAACCCACGCATGCACAGGGAGAACATGCTAACTCCATGCAGAAAGACCCCAGGCCGGGAAGCGAACCCAGGACCTTCCTGTTTTTATATAAAATCTAAATGTTCACTCAGGTCAACTTATTATAAACAAAACAATAAATATCATAAATACTTTGTTGTAATATTGAGGGTGGGGAATACTCCCTGACATTATTTTAATGACATTGTATTTATGTTTTTTATTTTAGAAAATGAAGAGTTGATCTAATTTCTAAATGTAAAATCTAAACGTTACTCATTAGGTTGGCTTCAAGAGCAAATTAAAAAAGCAGACATTTTGTATTATATATATATATATAACTTCATAGGGTTCAAAATCATGGATGCAAAATCTTTCAATAGTTTGTGGATTTATATGGAAAATGAAATATTCCAAATATTCTTTCATTGCCTAAGTAAATTCAAATGAACCACTCGATCTCAAACACATGTACATGAATAAATACAGGAAATGTTACTGCAGGTAACAAGCTGCTTTCTGCCGGACTCTTCCTACATTTATATAATCATTGTTTACTCTTCCTGTTGTCATGTGCCAATTTCACATTAGAGAGCCACAGACATCATTAAATAGAGTGAAACTCAAAGATCTCTGTTTATTTTTCCTTTCTCCATGTTCGTCCTCCAGTCCCTGTCTGAGGAACAGTGAGGTGAAGATAGCAGGTTGACAACCTTCTGATTTAACCCTTCTGATTTGAGCAGGAATTTCCTAACAAAAGGCATAGACCACCCCTCCCCTCACGTGATAAAATTTGGTAAATGTGTGTCTATGCACATTTTACGTAATGATTCTGCCTATTATTGTACTGTGAGAGATCCTACACAGTGAGAACGACTACCAATTTATCATTCATTGCCGTAAATCGCAGCAGAGAGCGCTTTGAATTGAGTTTGTATTGTATTTCGTAGCTGGGTGCCTCATACATGGGATGTGAGGATGAGGGAGGGGGAGCTGTGTCTGTGGGCAATCCCAGGGCAGTGGGGGCTGAGAGGGGGGAGGGGGAAGAAGGGCTCCCTCCCCCCCCCTCCTCCTCTCAGCTCCGCCTCTGTCTTACAAAACAATCAACTGCAAGAGAAAATAGGCTTCTCCTCTCTAAAGTCTTCATAAATTTAGGAAAATGAGACCTGATCCTTATCTTGGAGAAAGGATGTGATAAATTTAGGAAACGTGGATGCTCTGGAGCAGCTCCCGAACCCCCCCTAAACATCCCAGTGTCCAGAGAGGCTCACAGCAGCACCTCAGTGAGTCAACACACACACACACACACACACACACACACACACACACACACACACACACACACACACACACACACACACACACACACACACACACACAGCGCGTTTTCCAAATCAAACCTTCCTCATTCAGCGGAGGCAGCAGCTCCTTCCTCCAGGTTTACATAAAGCACACACACGTTTGTTAATGTTTGTCTTGCAAATTTTCAAAAATAGTCCAGACGCATATTTAGTTACAAACTCATGAAGAGGACGCACACGCACGCACTAAGGCGCCATGCACTGAGAACAACAATGCGCAGAAATGTGCGCATTCTGTGTTTTTAGCCGCACAAGAAAGCGGGAAATGACAAAAGCTAGCGAAAATGATCAAAAATTAAAGGTGCAGGTTTCGTTAAAACAGACAGATTTTTTTGTGAAAACAGGTCGTGTTAAATAATAATCAGCATAAAAATTAGTATATATATATATATATATATATATATATATATATATATGGAAACACCCGGATGTTTTAGAGAAACGCGTTTTTCCACAATAACACAAAAAAATCCTCATTAAGATAAAAGCAGATAATTAGTGAAAATATTAAAAAACGAACTAATGTGTTTCTATTACCACATTTTTCTGAAAGTATAAATCTATTTTAGTACGAGGAGCAAACATTGTTTTAAATGAAAATTATTTTACCATTTAAACAATATTGTAATGTGCAGGAGAAATTAGAAAATATAAAAAATGCACAATATTCTAACTTACCTTTGTTAAAATCGACAACAAATATAAAATATACAAAGTAAAATGAGTACTTAAAATTATTTATTATGTTTTGACAACAATAATAATAATAATAATAATAATAATAATAATAATAATAATAATAATAATAATAATTTTCTCTTTAAATATTTCATTTTTGTTTTTGGTACATCTATCCTCCCTCCTTTGTTTTTTCTAATTAAGTTAAATTGACAGTTAAAAATAAAATGCGTTGGCTAGTTAAATAACCCTTAAGGACCCGTGGTGACAGTGGCGTCACAACCGATTTCAAACATCTTTGAAAATTGCTTCTTGAGTCAAATATTCTTGTTCGAAAACCCAGAGTGACATTCTATCCATACATATATTGAAAATTATTCTACATTTTTGATTTTATATTTTTTATATTTTGATGTACTTATTCCAATAAAGGGTTAAAACACTGACTATTTGAAAACGTCATATTCTTGTTTTAAACCTGCGGGTTTATCATCGTTAGTAAAATATCCTATTTATTTATTTATTCATTTATTTATTCATTTATTTATTTTTATTTTGTGGCACGAGAAAGCTCCTCCGTCCGAGCACCCCCCCCCCTCCCCCATGCCTGTGCAGCTTTTTGTTTTGTCTCTAGGTTTGATCCAAACGCACCAGAACGCTTAACTCTACCTTACATCTACTGCAAGCAGCAAATAAACAAACAAATAAATAAATAAATAAATGCCGTAGAGGCAGAAAAGCTTGTTGTAAATGTTCCGACCGCACAACGCAAACAGCGAATAAGATAATAAGGATAATATGTTTGCATTTTAATCTGCTGCTGTTGAACACGCTGTGATGATTAGCTGAACTAAAAGCGTCTCCTTCAAAGTGAGCAGACCGCTCCACTGTATGTAATTATGTAAAGTAGGTCTACTCCTGCTGCCAGCCTGTAATTTAGGATCTTTTTTCCCTGAAGCCTGCACACTTTGATGGAGGATACATCATCAGATTGCACCACAAAGAAACAGGAAAAACCGGATAAAATATCATTTTTACAACAAACCGACGAAACGAAAAAGATCTTAAACTGAGAGAGAAAAGTGTTTTTAACTAATAATTTTACATTTTTAAAATAAATACTCAATACTTATCAAAATATTTAAACTGTTATTATTTTAAAATACAAGTTCTCTTTATTTAATATATTCACACACACACACACACACACACACACACACACACACACACACACACACACACACACACACACACGCACGCTTCTAATTATAGAAACTCGGCTGCAAGTGGAAGAATAGAATTGAAAACAGGACTGAAATGTTGGTTATTTTGAGGATAATATAAAATTATTAGTAATATTTGTAAATCTCGTTCTTTTTGATGCTTTTAAATGTGATTGTAAATGAGAAAATGAATGAATCTAACTATCTCTCACCTGTGCAACAACTTTAAATATAAAAGGTGAAACTAAAGAAGAGCGTGCTGTCCTCCTTGTTCCGCGCGCTCCTCTCGGCGGTGAAACCTGAGAAGGCTGCAGCCAAACGCATCACATATGCAAGGGGAGCCTTTTGAAAATGGCGCCCCTGCAAACGGCTCCCTGTCAGGAGCGGGAGGATGAAGAGGAGGAGGAAGAGGAGGGCGTGCCATTTGTCTCGTGCTGCGCGCACACGGGAGCTGCAGCCTACGCTCCTGCGTCGGTTGTAGTGTCTGGAAAAGAAACCGTCCCCGGTATTGCGCCGGCAGAGCCTCGCGGTCCCGCTCCCCGCTCCTCTTCTTGTGACTTTTTGTTTCAAAGCGCACGTTTCAGAGATCCGTGGACTTCCCATCCCCCTCTTCTCCACCTCTCTTAAAAAGACCAGAGGAATATCGGATTTTCTCCCGCGATTTCTCGTCTATAGCGTACGTAGCCTCGTTGTCTTTGCGTCTTTTCCTCCGTCACGTGCAGTTCCGTTACCGTTTTTGCGTAAAAGGTTAAAACTCGTCGGAGCGCAGCTGCTCCGGTGCGCAGGGAGGCAGGCAGGCTGCCCGTGTAACCGCAATGTAGCCAGCAGCTCAGGCTTCCAGGGGAGAGCAGTGGATCTCTCTCTCTCTCTCTCTCTCTCTCTCTCTCTCTCTCTCTCTCTCTCTCTCTCTCTCTCTCTCTCTCTCTCTCTCTCTCTCTCTCTCTCTCTCTCTCTCTCTCTCCTTATTTTCTTTCCTTCCTTCACTCAACGGCTGAGCAACAGCGAGGGAGAAGAAAGGAGGAGGAGGGGGGTGCCCATCTGATAGCTAGAGGAAAGGAAGCTCCAGCGCTGAGCTTTGTGCGTGCGTGCGTGCGTGTGTGTGTGTGTGGTTGCTAGGAAATCCTCTCTACAGCCTGTGAGGGAGGACCTACAAGGCTGCAGCATTAAGGAAACACCTCACATTTTAATCGCATTTTTCTTAGGAAAAAGTCTAGATTTTTCGGAGTACCCTGAGTTCAGGTGCAGCTGCGCCCTAATCCCAACACACTGTGTGAGTGAAAGAGAAAAAGCACAGGCAGTGTGCGTGTGTGTCGGTATTTTCAGATAAATCACTCACAGCTTGCAGAACAGTCAGCCCTCACCTATGTAAACGCACCCCTGAGGGCATTAGATTTATCTGCTAAAGGAGCTTCACTTCCATCCCTCACACACACACACACACACACACACACACATGCACACACACACACACCCTTCCCCATTTGCTTCCTTCTCTCCCCCCCCCCCCCCCCCCCCAGCATTGAGATGGATGTCTCACGCCCCTTTTGTCTCTATGCAAATGGACTTTAACCCCAAATTAATGGATAGCTCCCCAGAAAGGCCTAATAATACTCACGTGATGTGCATGTTTCACCATGAAACACTGCAGACCTTTTCATTCATGTTGGGAAAATTTGCTGTACAAATCGGCAATCCAAGAAGCAGAAAATCTACTTTCAAGTAAAGCAAACCACCCACCCAATTTCATAAATTTTAATCCACGATCAGAAATGATGGAGGTTAAATCTGTAGAATAATCTAATGTTCATTGTCTCACAATATCCACCACAATCTGTAAGCTCTCAGAGTGTGTGTTAGGTATGTTTTTACTCATTATCTGTAAAAATGTGTGAATGATTAGTTTGGGGTGAATGTTGATTACAGAAAGAGTAACACCTTACCTGCTGTAGAAGTTGGAACAACCCCAGTTCTGAAAAAAGGGATTCTTTCTGACCAGACACATGAGCTAGCAGTTATTTGTACAAGGAGCTACAGGTCAGACACTACAGGCTCCTAACATTTATGCAGAAACCCAAAACAAAATATTCAAAATAACTTCTTCCTAAATGGCCACCTCTGCCCCGGGATCCTTGAAATGCGAGGGGGAGGAGGTTGGGTTCGGAGTTGGTTTTGGTTTTGGAAACTGACTGTAGCAGCTCAGCTGAGCTGAGGTTCTCTCATGTGTCTGTTAGAAGCAGTGTCCACTAATCTGTTCTTTATTACAGTTTAAAACAATCGTTCTTTACCTGACATGTTTCAACTAATGCCTCTAGTCATCATCAGAGTTTGCCGGAATTGATGATGACTAGAAGCATTAGTTGAAACATGTCAGGTAAATAACTATTTTTACTATTTTTTACCAATCTGTCGTGGTGAAGGGAAAGCTCTCGATTTACCGGTCGATACGTTCCTACCCTCATCTATTGTCACAAGCTTTGGGTAGTGACCGAAAGAACGAGATCGTAGACACAAGTGGCTGAAACGAGTTTTCTCCGCAAGGTGGCTGGGCTCTCTCACAGAGATAGACTGAGAAACTCAGTTGTCTGGGAGGGGTTCGGAGTAGACCCGCTGCTCCTCCATATCGAGAGGAGTCAGCAAGTTAATGCCCAGTAGTTCAAACGTGATTCTTTATATTTGCCATCCACTACAATCTACTTCCGGACCACGGGTCCCCGGAAGAACGAAAAAATGAATGCAAGTCAACGGGGCTAAAAACGCTATTTTCTAACTCGACTTGTTTAGTGCCATGGATTTCACTTATGGTGTTCATTAATTTTAAAGAAACATTTTGATACCAAGAACGTGCTTATTATCAAACGCTATTAAAGGTTTTGTGTTAAAATAAGTCCAGTACTTTTAATGCACTTTACGAAAGTGACGTCATCGAACCAGACAAGGAGAAAACAAGGAAAATGGCTGTAAGTTCAGCAAACTTTCCACAGGTGGAAATAACCACCATACATCTGGTCATGTAAGTAGCCGCTACGTTAGGGGAGAGGAGATGATGTGGTGACGTCACATATGACTAGTTTGTAGTCAAGCTAATTACATACTTTCACAAGCTGATAAATCTCAAAGTACATGGCATGGTCGAAACACCCATCAATACTTTCATTTAAATCGCAGTACAACATATGTGCGATCCAGGACGTAAAGCTTGGTTTATGCTTGACGCATTCACTTTCCGCACGGTGATGCGGCTCGCGGCTGGAACGCGCTTCACAACTCGCAGCGTTTATGGTTCGTGTGGCTCGTCTCTGCGGTGAGCCAATATTCTCCCAAACTGTAGGGGGCAGCATGGAGCTCTACAGCATGCATCCAACACTACACCGTAGTAGAAGTAGAAATTACTGTTTACAACATGGCATTTCAGCATTTTTAACAGTGTTCTCATCTTTTCCGACAGTGCGAGCTATTCCTCTCCAAGAATTATTAACAACGTGTTGATCACGGTGATCTCTGAGAGCTGAATCATACAAATGTCTGTATTTACGAACCTCTGCCATACTAGTTCTTGCCGGTCCGCCATGTTTTTCCGCGTCTGTCCGTCTGCGTGGTTAGAAATTTTCCGAGGTGCGCGTTGCGGAAATTCTGGGCCGTGCGGAGGCGCGGTGGAGGGGCGTGGTTGTTAAAATGACGCAAAATGACGCAACTTTTCCACACGGAGCTGTACGGACCTCGCGTACGCGTCAAGCATAAACCAACCTTAAGGCAAAGCGGATTAGAAAACAGCGTTTTTAGCCTTGTTTACTTGCATTCATTTTTTTTCTTCTGGGGACCCATGAGCCAACCGGAAAGGGAGGAGACTTAGGCTCCCTATACAATAATAGAACGTGTGACTTTTGTCTTTGATCTATTGGGCCCATCGACATTAATAGATTGGGCCTGAGAGTGTATTAATAGTCATCTAGTAACAATTAAAACCTTAAGTGTAAAGCTAACTGTTGTAGTAATTTTTGTGTTTCCTATGTGAGTCATCTGTGGTGGCAGTCTTGACTCTAAATGTCGATGGGTTGTGGTTGGAGTCTAAATCAAATTATATTCTGAGTTTCACTGAAACCCATCCAGTAGTACTTGAAAAATTCTGCTAATGAATGCACACTCTCACAATAACTCCTGCCTTTCAACTTTCAGCAGCAGGCCATAAAACCCAACTTGCACTAGTTATTATTCGATGATCGGGGTGTTCTTTTGTTTTTATTTTCCTCCGAAAAGAGCACTTTGTAAATGAAAGCCAACCCGCCCTGGGGGGATTTCAGAAACCACACAACCACTGTGACCAAACTTCTCTCCGCAACAGTCAAAGAAATCCTGCATGCCTGCCTGCTGCTTTTCCCCCCACCCTTCTTAATATCCCCCGTAACACAGAAATATCACATTGTTGTAATTCTATTTTCATTTTATGTGCTGACATCTGAACTTTTCGGGCCTGTTACATCCTGCGCCAAATGCACAGGATGATGACAGATGCTAGAGGGGCCTTAGTGCAGAGCTGGGTGCAGGAATCAGGGTGCAGATATGATCCCCCCATTAGCCGCGGCGCCATGCTGCTCCGCAACATTACCACGGCACTAAAATTTTATTTTCGTAGCGCTGCGCTCACTCAGGTTGATCAAGAGAAAAGCCTCAAAGTAGGCCCGCTGTGTATTTAGGAGGGTGTGTGTGTGTGTGTGTGTGTGTGTGTGTGAACAATAAACCCACATTCTGCGTGTATAGCTGTCACCCTTGAGCGCAAT
The DNA here is from genome assembly GCF_043380555.1 of Nothobranchius furzeri. Lineage (NCBI taxonomy): Eukaryota > Metazoa > Chordata > Actinopteri > Cyprinodontiformes > Nothobranchiidae > Nothobranchius > Nothobranchius furzeri. Next base: position 28,886,861 of record NC_091756.1, read on the forward strand.
CAATGAAACACAGCCATTTGCTTCGTGTCAGGAGCAGACTGGATTACTACGGATGTAAAAATTCATCTGGGGAAGAGGCCACTTGTTGCTGGAAACGACAATAGCTGGCCATGGGGGGAATACGGAGAGGGAGATAAGAGGAAGGCTGAGAGATAGAATAATTTCATTCAAGTAAGATAAATCTTTGAATGCATCGGCCGTTTCAATCCTCCACAGCAGGCTAAACAAGTCTTTCTCCACATTGGGAAAAACGATCGTTCTCCTTCTGATGGTGTTATTCTGCTTTATTCATGGCATTAGAGATGAACAAATTAACAATGTGACCAATAAATAAATCTCTTTATCATTAAAGATTAAGTCTGGTGATGAAGTTATGCAACAGTTTATATAAAAGAGGGATTACATATTACAAGTTTCATTGCTCCTTGGGGACCAATTTTTTTATCATCATCATCATCACCATCATCATCATCATCATCATCATTATCATCATCACCACCACAACCACCACCACCATCATCATCATCTTCATTATAGGTATTCAACAAATCCCTTTTCAATTCTTTCCCAAGTTTATCTTAATATATAAACCTGACTAAGAAGACTAAGAAGAGTTGGGTGAACAGCAAGCCTGGTAGGTTTCAGCAGTAGCCAGTACCCCTCTATATCCATCAATTTTAATCCTCTTTGCGTATTTGACATGTTTCTCATTGCTTCTATCATTTTAACGAATGTTTACTGAGTTGAAAAATGAGACTGTTGAACAACAAACACAAAAACACCCTGGTTTGTTGTCCAATTTATCTATGAGATTTCTATGGTTCTTTTAATTTTCTCCCATTGATGTGTAGACAGTAATCAGCACTGCACACTGACAACAAATATCCACCAACTTAGTCAATAGTGAAGTTGTGGTTTGTGCATTGTTTCAGACATTTCCTGCCCACAGGAGGTCCCTGGGTCACATTGAAATGATCACGTTTCCACGTTGGCCAGGTCACACTTTGGGATCCTGCTGGTGGAGGTTGTGGGAAAGAGGGTAATTTGGGCCTCTCTGATGAAGCTGCTATCTTCAGGATCCATGACTGGGAAAAGCAGAGGAAAACAGGACAGATGGACCAATACCTTATGATACAATATTAAATAATAGGTTAGCATATGATGATATGACAACACAACACGGTACAATATGTTATGATTCAGTGTAATCTGTAACAGTTCGCTTTGACTCAACAAGTTACAATACTACAAGATAGAAGAATTGTCCTAGGACTAGTTGTTACAGATCCCTTTCAGCACAATCGTTGAGAACTTGGTGGAGTGCGCTTTACCGTAGATTTCGTGGTGAAACTGGCGTGACACATCTTCAGTTGTGTGCCTCGACCTCATTGGGTGTTTCGGCCACTTATCACAATACACCCTCTGCCGGGGTTGGCCCACCCCTGGTTGATCAGACCCGAGTGTGTGTCACTCAGAAGCACCACGTCATCATTTGGCAGCCCAAATAGCATCCCTTCATTTAAGCCACCGCCAGTGACTGCTCTGTTCCGCTGCAGTGGCAAGCTCTTTGATTGGGCCTGGCCTCTGATCCCTACTTCCTTCAAAAGCCTTATTATGGAACTGGCTACAAAACCTCTGCTTCCCACTTCCACTGGCCACACCTTCACGTTCCAACCCCTCCCCTTTGCTTCAGCTGCTAGGCTTGCATACCGCAGCCACTTCCGTTCGAATGCTTCATCAGCAGCATCCTCCCAAGGGACTGTCAGCTCGACAATGAAGACGCGCCGGCAGGACCTTGACCAAAGGACAAGGTCTGGGCGCAGGTTGGTTGCAGCAATTTCGGGGGGAAAGGTGAGCCTCTGTTTGAGGTCTACACGCAAATCCCAGTCCCGGGCCCCATCCAATGCACCAGAGTCGGTACTAGATGGCTTTGTCCGCTGCTTCTCCCTTTCCCGCATGAAGATTTTCCGTGGGATGGCAATCTGGCCATTGGTAGGCATAGCGTTGATGGTTACCCTCTTTTCCTCAAGTTTGGCAGCCAAGCACTTCAGTACTTGGTTGTGGCGCCAGGTATATCTCCCTTGAGTTAGGCTGATCTTGCAACCCGCCAAGATGTGTTTGAGGGTTGCTGGGCCAGCACACAGGGGACAGGCTGGATCATCTCCATACCACAGGTTGGTTGGGGTAGGCAGGACATCGTATATGGCTCTAATGATAAAACTTAGTCTATTTGCCTAAATGCTCTACATCTCGCTCCAGGTGATTTTCCTCCTCTCCACGCTTTCCCACTTCATCCAGCAGCCTTGCTGGGCTTGGGAGACAGCCTTTGCACATCTGGCTGCTTCCTCCTGGCGGCGTACCTCCTCCACCACCATGTGCCGTTGTTCGATTGCTTTTTGCCATTTGGGTTTTGCTGCTTCCATTCCAAGGCCACTTCTGCCATGCTGTACATGGCCCACTATGTCTCGGTGTCTGAGAGCAGCCTTTGCCTCCGCAACTGCTGTCGATGGCTTCCATTTCCTCCCCGTTGCTAGGGTTGGGGCAGCACCTCTGATGACTGGATCCCGAGAATCTGTGAGGGACATTTCCAGCCTTGTCTTGGCACACTTGTACTCCTCCACCAGGCTTGATATTGGCAGGGAGAGGGCTCCGTTACCATATAGGCCAATGCTGGTAAGGCATCTCGGCAATCCAAGCCACTTCCTCACCTGTGCATTCACTAGCCTCTGCAGCCGATTGGCATGGGATAGTGTGACCTCATAGATAGAGATTGGCCACATGAGGCGTGGCAGCAGCCCAAACTCAAAGCACCATAAATGTTACATTGGGCTGCATTACACTTTATACAATGTAACCCAAAATAGAATGTTGCAATATGGAACAATACAATACAAAATGTTTTGACACAGTAAATTATAATATGATTTGATATATTAAAATAAGATACAATACAGTGTTATACATGGTACTTCTGCTCTGTTGTGTACAACTTTTATTTTGAAAGTCATATGAAGCTAATGTTTAAAAGCTATGAAATAAAACTCTTCAGAGCTTGAATTAAACATTTTAGTGAATGAGCAAGCAACGGTAACAAATATGTATTTATTTAATTGATTTTTTTATTGTGTAATGGGATATCAGAACTATATAACTAACTGTTTATATATTTAAATAATTGTTATTCAACAGTATATAGAGAGAAATAAAACTGGAACTCATCAGACCCTCCACCAGAGGACAGTGGACATGTATAGGGCTAGAGATGGCTAGCCTAGTGAACTAGACCAAATTCTTGCTTCTCATATACAATCTGGCTTGCCAGGCTAAGAGATGGCAGCTTTATGATGAAAGTACTAATCCTTACACATATAGGCAACATCAGCTAAACTGGAGGATGTTGGAGGCAAATTATGATTAGCAAGTGATTTAAAGTAAAGACAATGCTTTTATTTTTTACGTTATTTTTCAGGGGATGAATCCCAGTCCCCATTTGTCTCGGGCAAATAATTTGGAGCCATTTGATGCCACTGAAACTAAAGAAATGCTCAAAATTTGTAAAAATGATGTGAACTGTGCTCTAAGTAGCATGCTATTTATACGCAGTGCCTGGAGATTCCTTTGGTACGCGCTGTGAACTTTTCACTCATTCCTCAGCATGTGGTGTTGCCACATTCACTCAGTCTCATGATCAACGCAGAGTTTACAGACACTCTGTTGTTGTTGAGAAGCGTGTCTGCTGCAGATGAAGGAGCTCAGTCTGTGACCTACAATGTATTCATACTTCCTGAAACTTCACCTGAAGCAGCATCCGTTTACAGACGATGATTAAATGGACTGAAACTCCATCTGTTCAACCTTAAACTTCCCCAAACAAAACCTAAATGTAAAGCGTCATCTTAGAACTTCTGAGCCCAACATTTTTTGATTGTTCCAACTTTATGAGGCATGACACTCTTTCTCGTTTTGATTTTTTCTAAGTAAAAGTAGATAACGAAATGTGTATTCCCTGTAGTCCACGTCCGGCTCTGGGACATGTCCCAGTGAAGTGCCTGATTCTCTGTTCAAGTTGGATTTTAGTTACCACGTCTTTAATCAGCCCCAGGCTTTGAGGCGGGACATCTGGGTCAGACCAGAGGCCAAAAAGAAAGAGCCGACGATATTAAAGACAGCTAGAAGAAGGGAAAAGCAGAGGTAAAGTGAGTCGGTCCTTGTGTTACTCTAACTCATTGGATCAGCGTTGAGTTGACCCCTGACCTCTCAGCTGGACCAAAAATGGCTTTCAACACACACTTCCCCTTTTCTTCTCTGGGAGGCTGCAGCCATGGCAGAGATCACATGACTCTCCCGACCGGCCACGGCGAGCCGCGTGATGCTGTTGCAGATGTGAGGAGAAGCAGGGGGAAAAGAATTATAAAAGGAAGAAAAGAAGTTAGTGAAAGATTGGAAGGGGAACAAGGGCTCGGGGATGACATGGAGAACAAGCGAACGCGTCAGCAGACAGCCAGGAGGGGGGCAGGGGTCACAAAGCTAGCTTTGTTTCGGTTCTGGCTGCAACGTTAGCAGCTGCAAATAAAAAAAATGCGAGAAAGAAGAGGGTGGATGGACGATGGCATGCTGAATGGCCTGGCACGGTCTTAAAGGGCCGTCTCTGTTTGTCACTGCGTTTTTAACGCCGCTTCATAAAATATGCATAAAGGCCGTAACTCATAAAGAGAAAAATGGACCTACAGGACAGATTTCAGATAGAGGCAACACTGTGTGTCCAGTGATGTAATGCTCTTTTTATGACTGATATGCATTAGAATATAAGAGAAAAGATGAAGGAGCTCAGTGATTTGGCACAAAGTCATTTCCCAGGATGCTTTGCGGTCTTAGCTCACCAGTTTGTAGCTGTTACAGGGGCACTAGTCCTATATAAAGTTGGAGGTAGCGTGTGTGTGTGTGTGTGTGTGTGTGTGTGTGTGTGTGTGTGTGTGTGTGTGTGTGTGTGTGTGTGTGTGTGTGTGTGTGTGTGTGTGTGTGTGTGTGTTGTGCACTTGTTGTAGTGTACACTTTCCAGAAATTGCAAAGTAAAGCAGACTAAAGAAGTTTCTTACTTCTCCCTCCTACTGGCTGAAAGCAGAACTACACCTGTCATAATCAACCCTGCCAAAGCCTGCTGTAGCTAGCGCTAACGCTAACATGAACCAACTGATGCTAAATAAGCCACAAAGTAAAAAGATCCATACTGTTGGGCAAACATTTGATCACTTACAAGTCCAGCAGCAGCAAAGCCAGGTCACCATCAGTCTGGGGTTTTGTAGCCTCCTTAAGCACTCGCAAACGAGTGCAGGCTGCACACATTTTCATTCTGGTTTCAGTTCTTCGCTTTGCCGCCAAAGACATTACTTAATTACTTTTACTTCTATGCTCCGCCATGATGCCAACAGCAAAAGCAAAATTATTTTGCATCTTGTGCTTGTTATTAACCGTTGGCAAACTGAGAAAGCTAACAGCTAGCTTCTAAATTAGCTCCCGGTACAGTAAACAACTATTGTCGTAGAGAAGGTGGAGACCTCCCACTAGCCTGGCCTGCCAGACTTGTCTTCTGTTTAACTACACAGAGAAAGAGTCTGGCTACTCACAGGCAGAGAGACACATGGCGGGACTAGCCAGCTCCAAAACAACTAATCAGAAAAAAGGCGTAAATGTACCACGCGACGCTGTAGTTTTTTAGATGTAGTCAAAAATGGCATCTGGCAATGGCGCAAACATCTTTGTTTTTAGAAGAAAGGCTTTTAGCATTTCTTCTTGTTGTGGTTTTAAAGACATATTCAAGTCAGTTAGATCAGAAGAAAGAGGTGCAGCGAATGCCGCTACAGACGCCATGTTCATGAGAAACTCAGCAGTGCGGTGTGTAGCGTATGGTGCTCAGTGTTGATCGGCTCGGTTAGAGTTCTCAGGGGGTGGGGTTATTTGAATAGGAGAGTTCCCAGACTCTTTCTCTGTGCAGAATTAAACAGAGGAGGAGTCTGGCAGGCCAGGCTAGGCCTGTCCAACACATTCTCACACCCTAAGCGTCGGAAACAAGCGCTTGGTCAGCCACCCTCCACGTCAGACCCCAGACGCCAGAAGTGCCCTTTGTCGTTACTTATGTGCGAAAAGGGGTTTTTCCCTTTTGTAACTGCAGATCCCAATGCAGCGTAAAACTGACCTGCTTAGATATCCACTGATGCGGCACCGAACCAGCTCGTTTAACCGCACCTAAACCTTAACGTTTCACTATTTATAACCTTCCCTTCACCCTCATCCTAACCTTAACCCTCTTGCTACCTAAAACGTTACTCTCACTGCGATCAAGCGTTTGTTTCCCCTGCATTCTGACTCTGACAGAGTCTGACTGTCAATTTTCGTATTAGCCGCTCAAGGGGAACGTTAGAACATACCATCTGGCGAGGGGGAGGTTACACATACCCTCTACTTTTAATCTTCACCATGGTAGTTGAAACCTCCCCCTCGCGTTGGCTCGGTCCAAACTCGACCAATCACGAGGCGGCTCCCGCCATTCACTTCATAGAGCCGGCTTTTAGAGCGATCGACACATCACTAACGTGTTCGCTAGCAAGATGGTTAAGGTTAGGATGGGGTGAGGGGAAGGTTAAATAAGAGGATAAGGTTAAGGTGAGGTACAATGAGCTTGTTTGGTGCCCTGGCTGCGGACATCCCATCACATCAGTGTAACGCTGCATTGGGATCTGCAGTCAAATAAGGGAAGAACCCCTTTTCGCACATAAGTAACGAAAAAGGGCACTTTTGGCGTCAGGGGTCTGACGGGGAGGGTGGCTGACCAAGCGTTTGTTTTTGACTCGCTGGGAGTGAGAATGTGTTGGCCTGTCAGGCTAACCTCCCACTGGTGTCCCTGCCTGAACAGCAAAACCGTTAGGTGTAGTTTGTGGCCAGCAGAGGGCTACAGCTGTCCAATGTGAAGATGCTCATGTTTGGCTCAAGAACCATTGAAACCAGTTTGAAAGCAATAGTATAAAGTGTTGAAAGCTTCTGTTTTTAAAATGTTTAACCAAATCACTTTCGCATGAATACATCATAGGAAGAGAAATGTTTGACTACAGATAGATGGCGAGTGCAATTATACACTTTATTTGAACTTTTCAGTACAAACAACATGAGTCTTATCAGAGCTTGTTGCACCAGAGGAAAGTGCAGTAGATCGCAATCATCCCTGCAGTCTAAATTACAAATCCTGAAGATGCCACTAAATAATATTTGTCTACCACAAACTAGAAACGGCATCCTCTTTGTGACGAGTTGAAGGTTTCCGTTTTTTATTTGCAAAAAGAGGAGCTGGCTGCAAATTGGAACCAGAAGCAGGTTTAGCGCCTCATTTTTAACCTACGGCAGCTATGTCAGGGGTCGCCACACGTGTGCAGGCGAGCTATCTGAGCTGCAGCAACTGTATTACGCCCCAACAAATGAGAAGCATCACATCAATCGCAAATATTTGTCCACAATTACCAATACAGCCACATGTTTGCATCAGCTCACGTTGGACCAAATGTTGTGAAGGGTGAGTATAGACTTTAGAGCAGCTGCTGGAATTTAGCGATGACTATTACAGATGTTTCCTGTCTCTGTGTGTTTATGACACACGGTTTTATAAATAGCTTCAAACTCAACACAATTGCGTGAACCACCCTAGAAACAAAGACAGCAGGATGCAGAGAGGAAAGACAGCTCCAACAGGTGGTAACGCTCTGTTAGAGAAGGAATCCATGAGCAAGAGCCACCTGACACCTCTCTGATAGTATCTGAATGTTTACCCAAAACAAGCTGAGTGTGAAACTGGGAACTGGTCAGCAGCTCATCCTCCAGCCAGTCCTGTTTGGATCTCCTTTGGGCCTCCGACACTGGTTCCACTATGACAAATCAATCCACCACCTTTAGTTAAGATGGATGGAGGCACTTGTGACTGAGTTCAGTTTATGTAAGAAACCGTTTGAAAGACAGAGAAATGAGCAAATGTTTCTGTGATGTCTTGAGAAAGTGCAAAACAAATGAGCCGTTGTTTGAGAGTCCAGTTAAATTAGATCACCTGGGTTTCTTCTTTCAAAAACTAAATAAACACACGCTCTACTATAAAATGTAACCAAACCTGGATTTAAAAATCATCTTCATTGACCCATTTACTCATTTTAACTTTATTGCAAACGTAAAGCTGATTGAATTTTGGACGAGTTCCCCTCAGTGGGTTGGGTACGCCGTGACCCACCCACTTCCCTTTGTCCATAAATCCTTTCAAAGGCAAAACCCAAACAGATTTATGTCTGCATTATTGTTTTTGGTCTTGAGTGCAGATTCTATTTTTCAGCATGGTGGTTTGGAAAAGTCATAGCAGAATTACTTAGCTCCGGCTTTGTTTAAACAGATTTCTCTGCAGGGGCTGGTAAAGTACATTTCCTGTTATTTGGATGGAAAAATGTCTGATGTCACGTTGCCAGAGATGTTCGCTTCATTCCAACTGAAATCTGTAAGCTGTCACGGGTTTGTTGTGTTTTGGGGTCATTCTGCAAAGATTTATGGCCTCTCAGCTACAATTTCACATTCTGGCTAAATGGGGTTCTGATTGCAGAAGGGCAATAAATAAAGCAAATCGGACTAATTACAGCTGTTTCTGAGGTGAGTTTAGGCAAATTAAAAGAAATCTGCTCTTCATTTCTACCAGAGACATGCAAGACCCGCCCTTTGTGGCAGTTTGGGGGTCCCCTACTGTTTGAGAATCCCCTCCTCCTCTCTCTTTTTGTGCAAATCCACGTGGGTTCTTCTCTGCAGATGACCGTCCCGCGCTTGGCGACGCAGGGGTTAAGCGTGGTGACGTAGTGCCCCTGAAGCGGTGACCTGCGGGGGCATCGGTGGGGGCGGCAGGGGGAGAAAAGGATAGGTCTAGATAGGGAAGAATCACAGGATACTCCAAACAAGCACCAAGCTCGGTTTTACAGACTTCTTCCGCATTCATCTTCAACTTGCGCTTTTTACGCAAAATCTTCCTGTTGATCAGTGAAACGCATGCTTGAAGGGAAACTGTGTATGTCTCTGCGCGCGCGTGTTTCCAGTGCTCTGCTGTTCTGTTCAAAGCGAGCATTCTTTCCGTGAAGGTAAAAATCACTTTTACGCACACACTTGTCTGGACCGTTTGGAGCCGATCAAAGGAGGCAGACGCGCAAAAACGCCGCGGACTCTTAACGCTCACACTAAATGTTTATAGCGTCTTTTTAATTGGAGCCGTGTGTGTGTGTGTGTGTGTGTGTGTGTGTGTGTGTGTGTGTGTGTGTGTGTGTGTGTGTGTGTGTGTGAGTGTTTGCTCGCTTGGTCATGCCTGGAACAGTTTTCTCTGAAGCTCTGGAAAGCTGCTATTTATACATGTGCAGCGGCCATTGACGGAAGTGGTGATGAATTTCAGTATAGCTGGATAAACCGTGACCTCCACGGAGGCGGTAATTAGGCCTATCATTTGCCCAACAGCCGCCACTATAAACAAATATCAATTAGGTTTCCAGAGAAGGGCAGGTTTCTCATTTTTCAGCAGTTCCAGTTGGGCGGGAAAGTTTCCTGAAACACAAAATGTGAGCAGTTTTTAATCCACAGAACATCAGAGGGACGTGCACAACGTTAAATAAAAACAGCACTGATCAGAATAAAACACACCAGTGAGTAATATTGGCTACACCTTTTGGAGAGGGTGTATTACCCAAAAGCGTGTCCCTTTGCCTCCTCCCTCCCTGCATCAAAAATGTGAAAGCTCAGCGCGCAAGGGAAAGAGAAGGAGGCAGGGCAGAGGGAGCAAAACGGAGATTTTCTCCATCAATTTTCTGTTTAATGTCAGCGCTCCGCTCCACCTTGGGAGCGGGAGGACACGTCACTCTAGACATAAACGTGTTATAATACAGCTTCACGGAGACCAGAGGATCCTGCTGCTGCTCGGGGGAAGTCCCTCGGTGAATGAATTCAGCGAGGATTTGTGCAAGAAGAGCAGAGCGCCGTTTAGGTCCGTTTGGATGCGCCTGAAGCAGGATTCTTTTCTCCAAGTGACTCCACGTAAGACAGAATCTTTTTTCAAAATAAATTTTGCGTATGTTAAAAGCGTAATTTGTTACATGACCTAAAAAAAGAGTCGATAGCTGCGGAAATATTTAAAATTTTAGTTTAAAGTTTTCTGATCCAGTCTTTTCCAGATCAAGCTTTTAAATTATTTACTGTTATTTACCAAAACACGATTCGCGTAAACATTACAGATATGGCGTGTCCATTTTCTTTAAATGTAGACCAAAAAAAAAAAAGCTTAAAAAAGAGATCTCTATCCGGCTAAATACAATAATCAGCATATAAATGGGCAAGATTTTGGATGTTTATTGAAATGTTTAAATTTTGCAAAAATAAAAAAATAAATAAAGCATTTTTTAAGTATTTGTTCCATTATTTTAATTTAAATTTGTATCCTATAATTTTAAATTTTCTTTTGATGTTTTCCCAGCATTTCTATTATTTTATTTTGTTACAGTTTTTTATTTGAATTTCTAAAAAAATTCTTTGAGTGTTCTTTTTCTTATAATAACGTACATGAAGGTGAAATTTAAAAACAGCTCTTGTTTTACTTTAAATCTTCCACCATAATTTTAAATCCTGTAATAAATAGGCGACATGGACTGCAGTTAAAAACGACTTTATTTATTTACATAAACTGACGAAACAGGTGACGTTTGACGTGAATGGTTAGTTTTTTCTCTGGATTGATCCACACTGTACAGAATTAGCTTTCCTTTTTCCTGTCAGATGATCTTTTTAAAACAACAAAACGTTGAAGTGCTGTAGGTGTCTGTAGGTCCCCTCTCTTCATTTGGATGAAATCAGGTTTTGTTAAAGTCGCTCTATGGTCAGGTGACCCCTTGACCTCTCGGCTCGTCCTGCTTCTGGAGCTGTGGGTGTTTGGAACTCACTTCTTGGACTCCTCCATGTTGAACAGAACTTGGTTGTTTAAGATCTCCGAAATCAACAAGAGAAACAACAATCGCTTCCATGATGCGGCAAGTGCGCACATGCTGGCAAAGAGCGTGGAAACGATGACAAACTCGCAAAAACGGAACGGCATCTGGGTTCTGAAGGTTTAAACTCGTGTAAAAAATCCATGTTGGACCAGTGGTTAGGAGTTGGGTGTACTTCCGTGTCTGAAACGACACGTGTGCGCGGAACGCAACAGGAAGACTCGCTGTTGTTGTTGAAACTACCTGCATGTGTTCATAGGTTTCATCTCCGCGTGATCGGATATAGAGATGTGTGACTGGCACTAATTTCATCACCATCATCATCATCATCATCATGGATGAGCTTGTAGAGTGAAGGATTCATAAATCTCTTGACCCTTTTCCTTACACATGCATGCACGCACGCGCGCGCACACGCACACATACGCACACACGTATCCTCTGTCATTTGAACCAGTGTTTTCCGCAGCTGATGTTTATAGAATAAAATAAGATCCATCTGCTGAACTGTAGGTTGTGACATGTACGTTCAGCTTAATAAAGTGTAGTCCCGCAGGTTCTCAAGTCAGATAATTTTGGAGTGCGTAAATGGGGAGTTCAGCTCTAAAAACTGCATTTTTACCATTTTTTCAAAAAATAAAAATGAAATAAAATAAAAAGTCGTCGAGGTAAAGAGGAAATTTAACTAGAAAAACTCATCTTAAGTTGCAAAAACTCAAATATTATAAAATGCATGTGGAAAGATGTGAGTGTTTACGCCAGAGGTGGAGGAACCGGCGGGGGGAGCATGCCGCAGCTGGCTGGGGCTGCTCGTTCGAAGATCGGCTTCAAGATCTCGGTTGTTTCGCTGTGTGTGTGTGTGTTTGTGTGTTCGCGTGCGTGTGTGTTAGATGTGAGAGAGAGAGAGAGAGAGAGAGAGAGAGAGAGAGAGAGAGAGAGAGAGAGAGAGAGAGAGAGAGGAGGAAGCGGAGAAGGGAAGGTGGAAAGTGTCAGTCAGGAACGCTTCAATGCTCGAGGACAATCCGCGCGCAGGACCGGTCTGTTTCAAGAGCAATCAGTCAATCCGCATTAATTACCCCCCCCCCCCCCCCCCCCCCCAGAGCTCGCGCTGGCACACTGACTTGTGAGGTTGTGTGTGTGTTGTCCTTTCTCCCCCTCTGTCATCCCATCCCCCACTTTTTAGGTGAAAAGGAACCAATAAAAATCAAGCAACAAAAGGCTTTTCCTTGTCACTAAATAAATTAAATGCAGATTTCTGTTTTAAGTGCCCCCCTCCTCCCCCCTTCTCTTTGTGCGCTGCGGAACAGGATTATTTATTGTCCCGCCGGTCATTAGTGCTGTGGACAACACTGTTGGTGTGTGTGTGTGTGTGTGTGTGTGGGGGGGGGGGGGGGGGGGGGGGGGGAAGTATTAGAAATACTTCACATTTCTCAACTCACGTTTTCCTGAAAATTGCATATTTTATGTTATATCCCTGCTGGTGTCAAAGTTTTATTCATCTGTTACTTATTGTTTTGCACAATCAATAATAGGTGATTTATTTATTTTATGTCATTCTATTTTTTATGGGACCAAACATTTGTTGGGCCAAACCCTCTGGGTCTGAATGGATTTTCTATGTTTTTCTGCACGATTTCAGTAAATGTATAAAATTAAATTAATTGTAGTGCATCAATGAAACATGTAAACATTTAATACAGCATTATTTTACTGTCTTGTATGCCGTTTGTTTATCCTGTGTGTGTGCGAGTGTGCGAGTGTGTGCAGGTTTGCAAGCTACAGACCAAACAGAAAAATATTTACGATTAAAAAATGAACATAAAAAATAACAGACCCGGTCCCTAAATTGGACTGATGTTTTTTGTAAATGCATGCAGGCCGACTGTGTCTGCTCGCGTTCCATTTTCTCCTTGTCAGATAAGTGTGTGCGTAAAATGTCAAAGTTTTAGGTATGAAAATCCCCCCGAAATATTACAAATCTGCCTCTTAATAACACCAATGCCTCCTTTTCCGTGCAGCCTCCTTATAAATAAATAAAATTTAATAAACACTTTGCATTCTCCGAAGTATATCTGCGGGAAACGGAACTCTCTCGGCTGTTTACCCGGTTGTGTCTCCGTTCTCGTCTTTCTATTCTTAACTTGTTCTTGCTGCATTTTGTGAATCTACAGCTTCTACTTTTAATCCAACTTGCAGCTTCCCTCCTTTTCTCGCCGTATTCCCTTTGATTTAGTCACTCTTGACTCTCCTTTTGCTCTGGGGCCAACGGGGTTCGCAGTAGGGGGGGCGCCTTGAAACCGCCCCTTCTTATCTCCTTTCATCGTTCGGCGCGGGGCCGCCTTGAAACCGCAGGGGCAGTAATTGCTTTTTTCAGGCAGCCCAGTGCGGACTGGCCAGCAGCCAATCAGAGCCTTGTTTACACTCGGTGATTGGCAGCGCTCTGGCAGCGCGCCAGCCAATCAGCGGCGTCACTGGGGGCTGGACCCTCAGAGTTTTTAACCCTTTGCTGCCACATATAAACAAACCTACACGGGGTAACGTTAGCCGATGGCAGCTAGTAGATTGCTGGAAAAACACAAAAGCACTTCCGCTTTTAATTGGCTAAATTAGTGAACCGCGCACGCGCGAGGGGTTGACCCCGAGGACAGTAAGGCTTCAACTTTATGCAGTCATTCAATTTGTGTGTGTGTGTGTGTGTGTGTGTGTGTGTGTGTGTGTGTGTGTGTGTGTGTGTGTGTGTGTGTGTGTGTGTGTGTGTGTGAAGATAAAGAGAAACACAAAGCAAGAATCAGCTGAAGAAAAAACTGAATTTTCTGACTCTTACAAATCAATGTGGAAACGCAGCTATTAGGTATAACCACACAATAAGCATCTGCAAAAAAAAAAAAAAAAAAAAAAAGACCAACAGGTGATTTTAAGATAGTAAATGTATTTATGGTGCCGTCTATTTATGCAGTTATTAACCTATATGTACCCTACATATAGGTTAATAACTAACTAACTCTTAACTGTAAATTGCATCCAATTTTATTAGACACATTTATTCTAGCAAAATTTTTTTCAAAAGAGTGGATTGGTTATTTTAAACAAATGAATGTGTTTTAAAGCAGATTACCATGGCATGATGAACTAAAAATATCCAAGACAAACAAGCTTTTATATAATTATTTTTAATTACATTTTCATAATAGGTCATAAAAATAATTAAAGGTTTTTAATGTGGCTGTCCTGTTTGTGTTTTTTTTCCCTGAAACTAATAAAGAAGATTTTAATCATGAGGATAAACAGAATAAATGCTGACGCGCAGGATTGGAGTTGGGATGCAGCGGGATGATCACACAGAATCAGCTCCACCCCCACCCTCCCGAGCTGCCTGTCTTCTCGCATTTGTTCCAGCACGCAGCGCGCTGAGGGTTGCAAATCAAACGCCCGCCGCGGCTCCGGTGGCCCCCTGATTGGCTCCGAGCGGCAGCCAATGGCAGCTTGTGTTTACCGTCGAACGGGCGTGTGTGTATGAATACGCACGCGCGTGCAACTCGAACGGGCGTGTGTATGAATGCGCGCGTCTCTCTCTCTCTCTCTCTCTCTCTCTCTCTCTCTCTCTCTCTCTCTCTCTCTCTCTCTCTCTCTCTCTCTCTCTCTCTCTCTCTGTGTGTGTGTGTGTGTGTGAGATGGGTGTGGGTGCGCCTCACGGTCACGCTTTCATATTGTCAACCCAACAGAGCCTGCGCGTCCACCACTTTTCCGCGCACGTGCGCGCGCGCACACACACACCCCTTCCTCCTTCCTTCCTCCTCCCCTCCCCCTCCTCCCCCAGTCGCGTCTGAGTCTCCGGCTGCATGAACGAGCCTGGATTCACTACAAGCCCGAACTTCTACGATATGCGTCTGTGCCATACCTGAGCCGAGCGCACAGTGCAGTCTGCAGCAGCAGCAGCACAAGGATGTAATCTATCCCACATGTTTCATCTTTGCGACTCGGGGATTTTCACTTTGAACATTTTTGTATTTTTTCTTTCACTGTTCTCACCACGCCGTGGTCTACCTTAAGTAAGTCTGAAATATTTAATCTCCACTGCTGTCATAGCATGTTGCAAGTGTCGCTTTTCTAATTCAGATTATTTAAATTTGGTGAGTTTTTTTCCTCTGGTGCATTCAGAGGACAGAGACGGAGGTAAAGACTGTGATTACATAGCTATGAAAACGTCTTTCATTCACAAACAACGTAAGATTCCAAGATTCTTTGCAGTATTTTAAACATTCATTTCTGAATTATTGTCTCCTGCCGGTGTGCGCGCGCTAGGGTGTGTGTGTGTGTGTGTGTGTCATTTTTCGTTTTGATCTCTCTTCAAAGCAAGATTATCTAAATCATTTTATATTTTCGACCAGTGTGTGTGTGTGTGTGTGTGAATAGCGAGGCTTTAAATAGTAAATTACGGTTTGTGTTTCCTGTTGCTCAGCGTGTGTGTCTGTGTGTGTGTGCGTGCGTGCGTGCGTGTGTGTGTGTGTGTGTTAGAGAGGCAGACTGCGGTGCTCCCTCGGTATGAAAGCTGAGGAGACGCCGGGTTGTCTTCAGCTCAGCCGGGCTCGTCTCGCCTCCTTTTCCGCCCCCAAATTATTTGAATGCTGTCGCGCTTTTTTCTTAAAAAATATTATATATGTATATATTTTTATATAAATATTTATATTTATGTTATAATTATTATTATTATTATTTAAAAGTCAACACGTATGATATATTAGATTTTGTTGAAAGAGAACAAAATGAGTAAAATTTCATCCGTCAAGCCAAATTCTTTGCGGATTTTCTGGCTTTTGTGCCGAGTTTACGTCGCCTTGACCAGCGGTGGTTACTTTTGCATGAGAGGGGATTTTGGATAGTTTGACCCTCTCCAGGGCAGCGTGTGTGTGTGTGTGTGTGCGCGCGTGCATGCGTGTGTGTAAGAACAGCTTCCACCTTGCACGGACGCTGGCTCTTTTCCTCCTTCTCCAGGTTGCTGCTGTTTTACGCGCGAGCTGCTCGCGTCGTTGTGTTTGCGTGGCTTGCGAAAACACGGGATTTGGATTCAGGTGGTTAAATGCAGCCTGAGTGGCTCTCCGTTGACGTGGAATGTAAACACACAGGACTGTGTTTATGGTTTAAAGACATAAAAAACGTATAGACAAACGTGGAGAGGAGAGTGTTGTGTGATTGATGCCCCGTAGAGAAGGGCCATTGTTTCTCACAGCCATGGGGGACAGAGGAGAGCCCATTTTGCCCCCACCCCCCCTCCCCCCCAAAGCTCTCCAGCAGATATGCGTCGCACAGATAACGCAGTGGCTATCAGACTGAAAGGAAATTTAATAATTTAAATGTGCTCCCAGTCTGACAAAATGGTCCTTTAGACGCACACGTAGATCCAGAACTTTGGGGAATGGTTCTTACCGTCTTTCTTTAAATAAATATACAAATAAAATAAAAGTTGGAGCAGAGAGAGAGAGAGAGAGAGAGAGAGAGAGAGAGTGTGTGTGTGTGTGTGTGTGTGTGTGTGTGTGTGTGTGTGTGTGCGCGCGTGTGTGTGGGTTCTCACGAGCTTCATTTGATATTTTCTTTGTTCCTTTCTCGTCGGTTCCTGTGAGGTTGCTGCTCTCAGCATCTGTAAAGCGTTAGGTGGACGTTTGGAACGCCCAGTAGACCGGGCTGTTGAGGTGTGTGTTCGGGGAACGCAGGGCCCCCGCGTTCCCCATATGACCGTCTCAGGGAGCCCTATTTAGGTAAATGACCCAGGCTGTGCAGGGGTACACGAGGGCCATTTCGACTCTATTTCACCGTTTATTGCCCCTCTCATTCGCACTGGAGCATAAAGGTGATGTGATTTGTGTTTGTGATTACACTTTGGTCATATTCACATACATACACAGATATTACGTTTTGCGTATTGTCAAGAAGCACAAAAAGGGGGGTGCAGATAAAAAGTGGAACAAAAAGGGCAGCTTAAAAAAACATAGACCCCAAGCAGCATATTTCTTTACACGCGTGCTCTTCCTGTCATGAAAATTCATGAATATTTTTCAGTCAGATTTACTGACATTTAAGGAATGAATCCAAATCATTGTTAAAGCATCACTTCCTTCCGTTTGGAACTTTACGCACGATGCTTTTTACGCACCAACAGCTTTTCTCTGTATTTTTCCTGCACGAGCCTCTAGGTCAGACTGGTTCTGGACCAGTTTTGGTGAGTTTTAACTCTACCTCATCAGAAGACGCGTTCTGTCCAATTCTGATTGATTACCCCCCCCCCCCCCCCCACACACACACACACACACACCACCACCACATTC